>NW_024068509.1:0-134970 GCF_009389715.1 Phoenix dactylifera | reverse complement strand
AAAAAAAGGAGATTTACATTTTATCTGGCTGAAGACATAAAACTTAGCACTCTTGGGAGGCAACCCAACATATAAATATCTTCTATAAAAAAAAAAATTACTAACATGCAGGTTTGGGGGATTTTGCCCCAATTTTCAATTTACCTATCCATATCAGGTAACTTCTCCTCTGTCCTCTTACTGCTTTAATTTTTCTTTAACATTGAGGACAATGTTAGATTTAGGTTTGGGGGTATTTTTAAGCATTTGGAATTTTATAAAAATAAATAATTTTTTTTTAAAATTTTTGGAAATTTAAAAAAAATTACAACACACAAGTTATATAAAATCTAAGAGCCCAATGACTAGTTGGAAGTAGTGCAAAGTGAGTTCTTTTTATTAAGTTCCTTTTAGTGAGTTGTAAGCTAATTAGTGCTTTGAATTTCACAACACATCTGGCCTGCATTTTCTAAGGTATAGGGTTCGACATTGTGTTGAGAATATGGTAGCAACCTCGAATCCTGATGAACCATCTTTTTTCTGATCCCAAAAAAAAAAAAAAAGCTATTCGGTGGATTTAGTCAGGTACATCAAAAAGGGCTACCTATTGTCAAGGTCAGCGGGCTTGTGATGAGGAACCCGAGCATAGGTCCGTAGGGGAGTCTTGATGCCCGACACCTCATGCCAACTGGTGTGAGAATTGTCGACTAATTGCTCGCTACATGGAGGAATCATCACAGGAGTAAAAGTGCACAATATATACACTATCATTTCTCTTTAATGAAAAAAAACAAAAAAAACAAAAAAAAATGATGAAAAAAAAAGTATATTGACCTTAAGAAAGACAATAGTGTGAAAGCCGTCATTGTAAAAATTCGAGTAAACTGAAATATTACAGATAAAGCCCATGAGGTATTAAAGTAAACATCCACAGCTCTCGAAATCCTGCAGATAAGATGATTTTGAATCAGCAAATAGGTCTTGTCCGACCAATTCTTGGAAACTACCAATATTCGCAATATTTTGGAGATCCAAAATCTTAGCTTGTGCATGGTCCAAACTTCACTGAGCACTCAAGTATAAATAAGTCTTACAACTCCCTAACGGAAAACTTAATGACTTCAACTTAAATTGCATACTAACCTAGAATTTGGGCTACTTAGTAATTAAAACCTTGTGTGCTTTGGAAATTCTTATCAGTTATGTACTTGAAATTAGACTTTCATTTCACAAACCAAATTTTATTTTGGGATCGAATTTTGTGGGTAACTTCACTGCAAACCCTCACGAGACAATACTCGTCCACTAGGGTAACCATCAATAAATCTTCAAATCCCAATAATGAAGAAGAATCTGAACAAAATTAAAAATGAAACTAATGAACAACAAAATCATGATCTACCCAAAGAATGGAGATATGCAAATAGTCACCCTAAAGAGTTAATCATTGGTGACCCATCTCAACAAGTTAAAGCAAGAGCATCTCTTAGAAATTTGAATAATCACTTAGCTTTTGTTTCACAAGTTGAACTTAAAACTATAGAAGAAGCTAAAAAAGATACAAATTGGATAAATGCAATGCAAGAAGAACTAAGCCAATTCATAAGAAATAATATTTGGAACTTAATTGATAGACCCAATGATATTTCAGTCACATGAACTAAATGGGTTTTCAAAAATAAACTAGATGAAAATGAAATTGTTTTAAGAAACAAAACTAGACTTGTAGCAAAAGGATACAATCAAGAAGAAGGCATTAATTTTGATGAAACTTTTGCTCTTATAGCTAGACTTGAAGCAATTAGACTTGTACTTGCATTTGCATGTTATATAAATTTTAAATTATTTCAAATGGATGTTAAAAGTGCATTTTTGAATGGATATATAACTAAAGAGGTATATGCAGAACAACCTCCTGGTTTTGAAATCATTCTTATCCTGATCATGTTTGCAAATTAAATAAAATATTTTATGGATTAAAGCAAGCCCCAAGGGCTTGGTATGAAATATTAAGCAAATTTCTACTGGAACGTGATTTTTTTAGAGGTCATATATGTTGGAAATAATCTTCCGAACCAGGTGATAGCGTCGTAGAATATGCTTGCTCCGCTGATGTGCTTTGGGTTCTTTTGCTTGAGCTATGGCTCCAGTGTTGTCACAAAATATTATAATTGGACCATCAATAGAGGGTGCCACTCCAAGCTCGGTGATAAACTTGTGCAACCATACAACTTTCTTGGCGGCATCAGATGTTGCGATGTATTCTGCTTTGCATGTAGAATCTGCCACTGTGTGCTGCTTGGAACTCTTCTAACAGATAGCACCACCCTTAAGAGTAAAGATATAACCCAACATGCTCTTGCTATTATCTCGATCTGACTGAAAACTGGAATCAATGTATCCTACTAGTTTCAAGTCAGTATCACTGTAGACAAGCCACTGATCCTTAGTATTTCTCAAATACTTAAGGATGGTTTTTACAACCTTCCAGTGGTTGCTCCCTGGATCAGACTGGTATCTACTCACTATCCCTAGTGAATATGCCACGTCTGGTCTAGTACATGTCATGGTGTACATTATAGATCCTACTGCCGAAGCATATGTTCTATCCATACTCTCTCTTTCTTGAGGAGTTGTCAGACAATCCTTCTTAGAGAGGTTAATTCTATGGCCCATCTGAAAATAGCCTTTCTTGGAATTAATCATGCTGAACCTCTTCAGCATAGTATCAATGTACGTAGATTGGGATAATCCAAGCAATCTTTTAGATCTATCTCTATAGATCTTCATCCCTAGAATATAAGATGCTTCTCCCAAATCCTTCATGGCAAATTGAAATGAAAGCCAAACTTTTATTCTCTGTAATGCAGGGATGTCATTCCCGATTAAGAGAATATCATCCACATACAAAACAAGAAATACAATCACCGAACCATTTGCCCATTTATAAATGCAAGGTTCTTCTTCATTCTTAATGAAGCCATACGTTTTGATCACCTTATCAAAATGTATGTTCCAACTCCGAGAAGCTTGCTTTAATCCATAAATGGATCTCTGAAGCTTGCACACTTTAGATTCATCTGTAGATGTAAAACCTTCAGGTTGTATTATATACACCTCTTCTTCTAAATCTCCATTTAGAAATGCAGTTTTTACATCCATCTGCCAGATCTCATAATCTAAATATGCTGCTATCCCAAGCACAATCCGAATGGACTTGAGCATTACCATGTGAAAAAATGTCTCGTCATAGTCAATACCATAATGCTGACGATATCTTTTGGCAACCAGACGGGCTTTGTAGGTTTCCACCTTTCTGTCTACACCCCTTTTCCTTTTGAAAATTCACTTACACCCTATGGATTTTATTCCTTCGGGTGGGTCAACTAATATCCATACATCATTGACCTTCATGGACTCCATTTCGGATTGCATGGCTCCAATCCATTTATCAGAGTCATACCTCTGCATTGCATCCATATAGGTGACCAGATCCTCATCGTTTTCATCAAGTTCAATCGGATCCCCATCTCGGATCAAAAAACCATAGTATCTGTTCGGTTGGCGTGGTACTATCCAGAAGTGGTTTTTCAATGAAATCTCGTGGGATTTGGATCGTGGAACATGTGGGAGAATGGGTAGATGATGATGGAAGATCATCACCACACATTATGATCCTATCTTATCCGCATGAACCATATGTTGTTTGAATTTTGAATTCAAAAAAGATAAGATCTATCTTGTTGCAACCATCCCCTAAATGTGCTAACAAGATACCAGATTTCCATTTAAATTTTGAATTCAAATGATCAGATGGCGTGGCTATAAAAGGAAGGGTTCCTTATGCCGCCAAAAATCATGAAAAAAAGAGAAGAAAAACAAAGAGAAAAGAAAGAAAAAGAAAAAGGAATTCAGCCTCCCTACTTGTGTTCTAAGTCCATTTCGAAATAGCTGGTAGGGGTCCTTTAAAGAGCCTTTAGATCAGATCTAAGTCTTCTTCAATCCTTACTAGCTATTCCTCCAAGTTCTTCCAAGAAGGCGAATCAAAAGTTGATAGCATTGGGAAGATCAAAATTCAGCAAAGGAAGATCCTGCGCAAGCTAGCACTTCCGTGGGATTGGATCATTCCAGGAGCTTCTCATGGATCACTCGTAGAGGCCAGACAAGTATGTGGCTACGAAGCTCTAGCATTAGATCCAATACTTTCTGATTTCATAGAGGTATGAAACTAAATTCAATGATATCTCTTATAGGTTCCAATCCCCGAGGGTTAAACCTCTTTTGGGGCTCTTCACAGAGTAATCTTTAGACCCTATTCAATGGGCATTCGAAGATCAGTTGGATGATTAGATTAATTAAATTTAAAACTTAATTTATAATCTCATTTCAGATCTAAAATTAATCATGCAATGATTTTAGCATAATCGTTTAAATGATCCTGGCATGTTGATCATGTATATTTGTAGTGATACTTTGAAATTTGATTTCTTATGCATGCTAGAATTAAAATGTTTAATTCGGTTTTCCGCTGTGAATTTTAAAATTAAAAAAACTACATGTGGCTTGATCCTCCTTATGAAGGGGTACGTAGGCAACCCGAACAAGTACAGCCATAGATTTGAAAAAATTTTAAATTTCAGCATGCTATCACTACTAGCATGATAGGATCTCTTTCAGTGGTATCAGAGCCAGGTTCTTTGTTTAATCTGTTATGTTTTAATCATTGCAATTAAATCTAGAATCATGAACATATTTAGATTAGATCTAAAGTATTTTTATGATTGATTTAATTGCAGATTATGCATGATTAACTAGATCTGAAATCTGAATGCATGTGATGCAATGTTTATGTTAAGATATGTAACATGAATAAATCTGAAATCATAAAATTGTTTAGATTAGATCTAAATAAAATTTATGATTCATTTAATCACTGATTTTTAAAAAAATTATCAGATCTGAAAACAAATGCAAAAGTTGTTTGATATTTGAATTAATTCATGAAAATTTATATATATGATGTATGAACATAAATCGTAATGATTTAAACATGAATTAAAAGGTCAATTACACATGATTAATTATCAAACTCAGATCTGAAAAATATTTTAAGAACTAAAAGTTTATAATTAAGGTCTAATTAAAAAGACTATGCAATGATCTACACTTTCATAAACCTACACTTAATTGAGAATTAAGTGATATGAAAACCTAAATCTAGAATTGTAACTCAATTAAACGACAATTGCATAAGTCTTTGGGCATTTGGGTCAACTTGAATCAAGTTCTTAAGATTAGGTTAGACCTAAGGTTAGAATCAAACATGGTTTAATTAGAGTTAATTGATCAAATCTAATTAAGTAGTAACTAGATTAGATCAAGAAAACTCTAGGATAAATACAATAGTTGTAGTTTGTCAAATTCCATGTCTTTGATTAGACCAAGATGGAACTTGATTGAGGCTCAGAGGTCGAGCCTGAGTCATTTGAGTTATCAAATCAAAATTAATTAACCAGTCGGTGTCTAAGGTAAGTTTGGTAGTTTTAACCGGTAGTTTTTAGTTGGGAGCTATTCACACTGATTCGTTTTTGTCGAGTGAATGACATATCCCTTCCACCGATCTTACTTACCTGGCTGACATGGTCAATCACATTTTGATTGGATCACTTAATGATTCGAGTTGATCCATGCTTCTAAGAAAAATCAGTATGACTGATTTAGGTGCCTACTTAACCGGATTGAATCTAGTTCTTATTAATCTGACTTGATGAAGTCAGTGGAAGGATTTAGATTAACCGGTTCTTCTCATCTATTCTCAATTAAATCAAATTCTCTAAAATTATTAGGTCCTTAAAATGAAATAATTATAGAGATAACTAGGTCATAGCCTCCCATTAAGTTGGGTGATAATGGATCCAATGGCTAGATAATCATTGGAGGTGCCACACGCCTGGTGATTATTTGACCATTGAAATTGTCATTCAATATATGATGAGTCGAGTGTACCATCAATAGGTGATCAGGTGAGCCGAGCCACACTCGGGCTTGGTCATCTATTAGTAGATTACACGAAATCCTATCATTTAATGATTGGACCTAATCAAAATTTTTGATGGAGGCGCCACACGCCTGCCAAAGAGACTCGGGCAAAATTATCACTAGAAATTATTTGGTGAAACAATTGGCTCAGAACCTACCAATAGATGCATAAGGGTTGGCCGAGCCACACTCGGGCCCATATGCGATCTATTGGGTTCTAGTGCTCACTAAAGAGTTAAGTGTAATTCTTCGAATTTGAGGTAGAGGCTACAAATTTATATAAAATAGTAGGAGAACCTTTAGACTAAAGTCCAAGTCTTTAGGGTATTGTCAATTTATATACTGATAGCCAATTTTCTTTTTATGCAGAAATGGCCACAAGTCTGTCACTTAGTGCATTATTGGATAATGACAAGTTGA
Organism: Phoenix dactylifera; assembly: GCF_009389715.1. Classification (NCBI taxonomy): domain Eukaryota; kingdom Viridiplantae; phylum Streptophyta; class Magnoliopsida; order Arecales; family Arecaceae; genus Phoenix; species Phoenix dactylifera. The sequence goes on along the minus strand of NW_024068509.1, from coordinate 128,532 downwards.
CTGGTCCCAACTTTAATAATTGGCTTAGGAAACTTAAGATTGTGCTAGAGCATGAAAGGATCCTTTATGTGATAACGGATCCAGTACCTGAGCAGCCTGCTGTTAATGCACGGGGTACGATCAGAGATACTTATCAGAAGTGGCTCAGTGACCGTATCACTGTCCGATGCATTATGCTTGCTGCAATGAGGGACGAGTTCAGTCGCCGGTTTGAGAATGCCCAACCCGAAAAAATCGTTCAAGTGTTGAACGAATCTTTTGGCACTCCCAACGACGTTGAAAGGCATAAGACTAGTTGTGCTATTTTCAGCGCACGGATGAAGGATGGAGCATCAGTGACTGATCATGTATTGTACATGTTTGAGTTGATCGAGCGCCTGAGCACTCTCGGTTTTCCCCTTCATGATCAATTGGAGAAAGATACTATACTGAACTCTCTTCCTGATTCATACTGCCCATTTCTCACCAACTTTCGTATGACGAAACCGGTAGTAAATACCAATTGTTGGGTTTACTACAAACTTTTGAGAAGGATCACCAACTCCTAAAAGGATCGGTGAATTCAGTGGGAGGTTCATCTAGGGGTCGTCGTCCTTTTAAGAAAGGAAAGAAGAAAAATAAGAACAAGGTGCAACGCCCTAGGTAATCTGAGAAGAGTCAGACTATGATGACCCAAAGATTGATTTTGATGATCACAAAACCTTGAAGTATAAATACTAATGTTTATGTTGCAAGGAGAAAGATATTTATTTTGCAAGGAACATAGCAAGTTGGAAGAAGGCCTCCAAAGCTCTCAAGTTGGAAGAAAGCTACAATTTATTGGCCCAAGCTTAAAGTTCAAAGGATTCAATTTGGAAGAGTAAAATCAAAGGAAAAAATTCAAAAGAATAGTCTTCGAGTCGACTCCTGAGGATTTCGAGTCGACTCCAATGTTTACCGAGTCGACTCCGGAGAAGTTTGAGTCGACTCCTAGGAGTCACAGGCAGAAAAGTCAGAGAGCAGTTTTCGGGTCTGAGATTCGAGTCGACTCCAGTGGAACGCGAGTCGACTCCGATGGTTGGCAGGTCGACTCCAAAGAAAGCATGAGTCGACTCTCAGCGGAACACAAGGAAAAAGTCAGAGAGCATTTTTGGGACTCTGAGATTCGAGTCGACTCCCGCATTGCACGAGTCGACTCCGAGACTCCGCGACCATCAACAGACAGAAAACCAAGTTACTGCCTCTGAGATCCGAGTCGACTCCCGCAAAGTCTGAGTCGACTCCAAGACAGCGCAACCCCAAAGACAGAAGACGGTATTTTCGTCTCTGAGAGGCGAGTCGACTCCAAGACAGTTCGAGTCGACTCCAAGGCAGCGCGACCTCAAAATACAGAGGATCAGTTTTCGGGCTCTGAGAGCCGAGTCGACTCCAAGAGAATCCGAGTCGACTCGAGGAAGAAAATCAGAAAATATGTCCTCTGGATTCCTGAGAATGAGCCGACCCCTAAGCGCCCGAGTCGTCTCCAGCTATTGGCGAGTCGACTCCAGTTTGGTCCGAGTCGACTCTAGGACAAAGCAAGCACATTAATTCAAATTTGGAACAGTGGCCGAGTCGTCTCCAGTAAAACACGAGTCGACTCCTGCAACAGGCGAGTCGACTCCTGATCGCGCGAGTCGACTCCGATCCCAACGGTAATATTGTCAGGAAGTGCAGACTGTGTCCAACGGCTCTATTTTTGTCTCTAACGGCTAGATTCTTGTTTCCACGCCATCAAAAGCTATAAAAACAAGAGGAGAGCTAGGGAAGAGGGTATGGAAGTGGGAGAGATCATTTAGGAAAGAGATTCCAAAGAGATTACAAGGAAAATCTCCCATAAGCACAAAAGGGCCATTCAAAGTAAAATAGAGAGAAGAAGAGCATCTAAGTGAATCCCAAAGCTTCCTCTCCATCCGTGTGCTGCCTCGGTGATCCTCTACTTCGTGCCAAATCAGAAGAGGGTCAAGTAAAGAAGAAGCCAAGCTCCTTCATCTTCAAAACTCGTTTGAGGGCTTCTCTTTACTCTATTTGTTTATATTGTCATATTTGCTTGTTTAAGAAGCTTTGTTTTGTTTTATACTTTATTTAATATCTTGTAACTTGATTCAATCAAGGGATTGAATCAAGGGGTTAAGGTTTGTTGGTGAGCCAAAGGGAAAACCAACTGTGTAAGGTTTGTTGGTGAGCCAAAGGAAAAACCAACTGTGTTAGGTTTGTTGGTGAGCCGAGGGTAAAACCAACGAGTAGGGTTCGATTGTGATCCCGGGAAAACAATCGGAGTGGTTCTAGTCGGTGAGCCTGGGAAAACCGACTGAGTTCGTTGTGCGCTCGTAAAACAACAAGTTGGGTTGTGAGCTTGTAAAACAACCGGCTGTAATCGGTAGGATTATAGTGAAATTTCCAAGAGGTCTTGGGGAGTGGATGTAGGTGCTGGGGTGCACCGAACCACTATATGTCCTTTGTGTTTGTAATGCCTCTAGTTATTGTCTAACTAACACACTTACTTACTTAGATAAATTGCTTGCTTAATTCTTATCCGCACATCCTTTAGTTGCAAGCATATTTAATCAAGTCGAAGTCTATACATCAAACCCTTGCTAAGTTTAACTTTCACTGTGCATCTATACAACTTAGCATAGTTAATCAAAAAGTTTTAGAAGTAGCATAAAAGTTTTGAAAGACCCAATTCACCCCCCCTCTTGGGTTGTATCTACTGGGCAACAAGTGGTATCAGAGCAGGTGCTCTAAGTTTAATCATTGATCTCACGATCAAGAGCCAAAGATCATGACAACTCAAATAGATAGTTTTCTAGGAGAAGGACAATCAATTAATACACCTCCACTATTTAATGGCATAAACTATACACATTGGAAAATACGCATGCGCATCTTTATTCAATCACAAAACTATTACTTATGGAAAATCATAATAAATGATCTTCACATACTCTCTCAAACTTTTAATGAAAAGGACTTAGCACAATTGAATGCTGATGCTATGAACATATTATATTGTGCTATTCAAGAAACAAAGTTTAATGAAATTTCTGCATGCTTATCTGCTAAGGAGATCTGGGATACTTTAGAAAATATTTATGATAAATCTCAGATTAGCTCTCATGTGCTTCAATTACATTCTAACAATGAGAATGCAGAAAAAGGTGTTGAATCTCCCACCTCAGTCGAGTCGACTCTAAGTATTTCAGAGTCGACCCTCAAGATAACCGAGTCGACTCCAATAAGGTCCGAGTCGACTCCGAGGCAAATCAGCTTCCTAAAGACAAAGAAAAAGAGGAAGCAAGAAGAAAGGAAGAAAGAGATAAAAAGGAAGAAAGCCTTGACCAAGAAAGAGTCAAGCCAGAAAATAAAAGTTAGGAGCAACAATGATGATATTAGCTCCAAGAAACTACAAGAGGTAACGGACTTGTGCTTTATGGCACAGGAAGACAAGGTAAAATCTGAATCTACTTTTACCTCAAATGATTTTCAAGACGAATTCTCTTATGATGAATTATTAAATGCTTTTCACGATTTGTATAGTGAATGTAGAAAATTAGCTGTAAAGAATAAAAATCTTAAGACACTAAATCTGAAAATTTCAAAAGAAAATCAAATTCTAATAGATGAAAAACTGAAACTAACTAGTAAAACTGAAAACTTAATGAAAGAAAATCAAGAACTAAATCAAAGAGATCAATCTCTCACTAAAAGTCATGATAAACTTAAGAAAAACAATGAATTACTTTCAGAAGATAACAGAAGATTAACTAAAGAAGTTGACAAATTAAGACCTGTTGTTGAAAGATTTACCCTCAGCTCTGAAAAATTGAACCTAATGATAAATAATCAAAGAGCTGAATTTGATAAAGCTACATTAGGATATCAACCTTGGTACACCCAAAAATCTTTTAAGAATATGTTTGTTAAAACAGTTTTTAATTATTCTAAAACAGATTCTTATAATACTGATAAACAAAAGCTAAGTAAAATCTCTTCTGTTGTTCCTAAATCTATACATTACAAATTTGATGAACCTAAAAGGGAAAAATAGAAAACCGAAAGTTTTTCTACTACTCATGTTCGATCTAAGTTTGTTAAATTCAACAAGAGGATACAGAAATACATCCCTTGTAGTCCTAAAATCTGTAAATTCATGGACAAAATAGCTATTAAGAAAATATGGGTTACAAAAGGAACAATTATAGCTAACCTACAAGGACTCAAAAGAGCTTGGGTTCCTAAGTTGAAAATATGATTATTCTTCAGCAAGTATGTCTAGCTATCCAAGGTTCTAATAAAAGATGTTATCTAAACAATGGGTGCTCTAGACATGTGCTAAGGAATTGAATTTAAAATGTAATTAAGAAGAATGAGTTAAATAAAAGAAATAATGATATAAGTTATTATTGCATCCTCTCATATTGAAATTACTTTAGTATTCGATTAAAATATGAATTGCATGTATTGATCAATTTTGTGATATAGAAAATACTTTTGGAAATATAATCAAATCACTTCATTTTATAGTATACTTTACTCACTATTGGATAAGTTGCAAAATGATTAATTTATTAAGAATAATTCTATGAATTCTCTATATGCTTGATTGAGAGTTTTTATCCATGGCATTATTGTTTATTGATCATAGATATGATAATGTGTACTTGGTATGTTTTTGAATATATGCACTATGAATACCAAGATTAAAGAAACCATCTTTAGCATACAAAATCAACTCATGCTAGTATGTACTTAATCTCAAAAGACCTTGCCATTGGCTTACTTAAAATTATCTTCTTAAAGGTCAAAGTTTGCTATGCATGTTAACTAAGGAAACAAACAAGAATCAATTTCTAAATCTAAAGATGTTGTTTCCAACACTAAGTTTTCAAAAGCTTACATTAGCCTTGTTCTTGGCACTCAAATTGAAATATTTTCTGCATTGGCACAAACTCACAAAAAGCGATCAAATGATAAAGGTTTGCAAACTATGAAAGTAATGTATCATGGCATAGTTCTGAAAACCAATTTTATGTTAAGTTGTGCACAGAAAATAATATTAAATTCGATTATTTCAGCACCAAGGACACCTTAGGTAAAATAGGATTAATAGAATCTTTGAAGAATTGAAAAAGGCAATGTTGTATGATAGTCATCTTCTTAAATGATTTTTAAAAGCTATCATCACTGCTTGTCATACATATGACTTCTATTAGATCTATCTTTGATGAAAACTTCTTTTGATCTTCTGAAAAATAGAAAACGAACTATTGCGTATCTCTCATATTTTTCAGTCGTACATGTTATGCTTGATATGTTCTCTTGAAAAATAATGCCAAATCTAATAAAGATATTTCTATCCTTGGATATCATTCATCAAGCAAAGCATATAGAACATTCATGAAAAATTCTAGTTGTAGAAGTATCAATTCATTTTATTCTTTATGAGACTAATGATCTATTATCAAAATACTAAAATCAAATTATATGGTTAAATCTTTTACATATAACAATCTGAAAAACTTGTTAATTAGAACCAAATTGGATTTTTCAGATATACACTTAATGATGACTACTAAAAGATTAAATCAAGAAAAGATGAAATAGATCTTGATAAGATTCTTGCATGATTAGAAGTAAAAATCACCTTTATCATTTGTTTGCTTTATAAACGTTATATCCTATCAAATGAGTGTGTAGAATGGACTCCTATGTGCTTACTTTATATATGTTAGATAACCACCATATTTGAAAACACTCATTACAAATATGATAAAGCATTATATGATTTGAAACAAGCATCAAAAGCATGATATAAAAGCTTAAGCAACCTTTTTGATAGAAAGTAATAATGATAAATCTATGTATCAAAAGGAAGAATCTGTGACATTATTTTTGGTTCTACTAATGAAGATTTATATTTTTACTAAGCTCATACAAGGTGAGTTTGAAATATGTATGATGAATGAATTAACATCTTCTCTCAAACTCCAAATTAAGACAAACAGGAAAGGGGATCTTCATTGACCAACATTAGTCCACAAGAAAACTCTTATAGAAGATTGGCATGAAGAAGGTATATCTATGACCCCATCTTGTAGAATTTGAAAAGGATGAGCAAAGTAGATCTATTGTGTTAAAGCTGTATTGAAGCATGATAGAATAATTATTTTATCATACAGCTAGTAGACCAGATTGTATGCTCATTATGTGACCTTGTGCAAGACTTCAATCTAACTTTAATTAATCATATTTTATTAATAACAAATAAGTCATAATCTGAATTTTGATAGAAACAAACGTTTAAGATAAGTTGATTAAAACTTAGTTAACACATCTTATTGATAATTATCTTAAGCAAATAGAATCTAAACTAAATTGATTTGACCTTGATAAATCTGTCTATTGCCTCACATGCTTGTCCTTGAACTATCTTGGTTAATGAATCTATCTCTTTAGTTCAAGTGATATGTGCCTGCTTATATTTAGGGAATCTCTTGAGTAAAGTGACTCAACATGCTACTATTGTCATATCTTATATTGAGTCATCTAGTTAAAAAATATTTATGTTGGATGAATGCTTTGTATCTTAAAGAAACTAATGACCTTCTTTCAAGAAAGAAAAATGAGAGATTTCAACTTGAAGGATATCTTCATAGAAGATACAATAAACATTCATATGCAAACAAGAGAAAGGATCTTCTTCAGTCAAAAGTTCACACATAAGAAATCTAGTTTGGCCTGAAGAATATATAATGAATAGGTAATTTTAGATACCTTTCTCACAAATTAATTGAGCAAAGTCAGTAACTTAAATCTTATTATGGCATGATTAAATTCTTTAATTATTAATTTTTGATATCATGTCTATATGTGTATTGACTGACTTATACTTTTAGAAATTATTTCATGGTCTGCCCAAACTAAAATATATCTTTGCCTATGTCATAACCATGAAATACACAAGTATATGCTTAAAATTTTGATGTAAAATAACTTGTGAGAAGTTATGAATCCTTGAGCACAATGAAAATGTTGTTTGCATAATATACATCTATATGATACATAAGATTATCTCTTTATTCTACTCTTTCATGTAAATTACTTGAGAATGACAAAAAGAGAGAGAGATAAAGAAAAGAAAATGGACATTGTTCAAGAGATGAAAAATCTGAGCAAAGGCAAGTACTTCAATCTTAAGGAAAAGCAAAACAAGCATAATATATTCGGCACATTTGGAAGGGATAAAATCTATAATGAATTACACTTAAATAGAGGGAGAGTTTAAAGTAAATAGTTTAACCTTTCTATATTGCTCATCATAGGGATGGTGCCAATGGGGAGGCTAGTGGTAGTACCCGGCACTATTTGACCCAACTATTCGGTGTAGGGCATATTAGGGACGGCACAAGAGGGAGGCTAGTGGTAGTACCTCGTGCCCCTTCCCAACTCCACCGGATAGGGAGCAAATAGAGTATAGAACATAAGAAAGTTTAAAAAAAAAAAAAGACAAAGTAAATATATAAGAAGAATCAAGTCAAATTTTTAATCACTTGAAAACACACTTTAAGGATGAAATCAGTGCAAAATTATATTTAAATAGGGGGAGTTTATTTGAAAAGAATTGATTTTGATCCTTGACATTTTTTTTCTTAATATTTTAATGCATGACTTAACACATGATATATTTTGCATATGGCATGATATTCTGAATTATGGATTCTCAATATTTTGTAATGTTCCATGATTGGATAATCTGATTGAATGTTTGAAATACTATATGAAGTTATTTTATCTTATTATTGAAAAGAAATTTCAGATTTGTCGTTCACAATCATCTCTAAAATCTGAAAGTTGAATAAATTTGTAAAAAGGAGAAGAGAAGGATATCTCTATTTAGGGAAAATAAATTGATTTTGTTCTATCCTTCAACTTGCCTAAATTTGGTATATAATGTTCTAATTCGTACCAAAACTCAACATTAAATACAAAGTTTCTGAAAGTGCTCTAATGTTATTGAAATATGTGTCTTCAATCATAATGATTTAAGATGAGCTACAATGTGGAAGATACATATCTCAAATTATGACTTTGAAAGTCTCTATTGAAAATCTTTTGAATCTGATTTTATATAAAAGCTTAAACTCAATATGATTGCTAAATAAAATCTTAATGTAAGAAAAACAGAATTAATTTACTTAAAATCTTGATGCCTTGGTTGATTGCTCCGATACGCATCCGAAACATATCATTACTTATCTTTAGAGTGTACCAATATTGGTCCAAATGATGTGTCTTTCGATGATCTTGATTGCAAACAAAAATTTCTAAATATATGATTTTATTTTGATATTAAAAAGATTTATTGTATTTCATGTATATATTGCTGAAAAACTATGATTAAGAAATAGATATCTATAAATATATATACCTCAATGATCATCTATATGTTTTTCTCTCCTACATTCTTAAAGACTTCCATCAGAATATATATAGAGTGAATGATTTTAAAGCTAGAAATATTTCAGCTCACTCAAATGATTCTAAAAGAAAGAAAATGTGAATGGGGTTGAAAGAAACTGAGCTTAAAATGAATCATTTTCTGATTAATATTTCTATACATTTTCTCTAAGATTAAGAGAAAGCATAACTTGTTCTTGAAGGATTAGAAAGAGTAATTGCCACAAATTTTGAATAATGCTATATTACTCTACATTCTCAATATCATAGAATTTCAGTTTTATTCACGATTATCATTAAAATCTGAAATTCAACAATAGAAAAGAATGATTAAAGAAGTATGCATCTTTTGAGGGGGAGCTTTAGATTCTTATCCTAAAGTTACTTTAATTTGAAGCATACCTTGATTTTTTATGGATTGATTTTGATGAACCTCCTTATATTGCAATACTTGCTTTAATTATAAGTCTATACCTTGAGAAGAGTTCTATAAAGATTGTCTTATCTCATACCTTGAGTCTTATGAAAATAAGCTGAAACTTATAGAAAATATATTTTTGAGATTGACAATTTTGTTGAACATTATCTTAGGATTCTAAACTCTTAAATGGAATGATCAATTGAGGGGGAGAAAGAAAATTTTAGAAGGAGAGGTCTTATGGAACTTAATTACATGAATCTATAGGAGAGGAAAAGAATACTAAATGAAAAGTGATCCTAATACTCTCCAATATGTATCATCTGAAATTTAAATCTGAAAATCTTTATGATACACCTTGAGGCGTGTTATTTGGTTAGTATATCTTATGCATCACTCATGAACCAAATTACAAATCTTAAGAGCCTCTAATTTAATAAAACAGGGGGAGAACAATGTATTAAATTTTCTTGAGTATCTCTTAGAAAATCTATTTTGAACCTCACTAATGAGTTTTAATTGGCTTGCTCTTTAGAACTTCTATTTTGTGCCAATTCATTTTTTTATGTATCAAATTGTGCTTATTCTCTAAAGGAATAAAAGAAAGTCTTTAAGAGAGCTCTAAGATATATCAAAATTGCATGAATCCATATTTTGGTATTTGTGCCCCAATGCTCTTATTATCATTAAAGAACTTTGAAGTCATTAAGAATTAATGATCCAACATGATGATATGTTTTTCAAGTATATGAGTTTTGATCTTATACTCTGAAAATTAATTAAATTGCTCTCATGTTGATAAAATACTTAATAGATTGGGCAAAAGATCTTAAATGAACAAGCTTTCATACTTATTATTAAAGAGAGGTTAGATTTCCACTCATGTGCTTCCTTGAATATCAATTGTGGTACTTCTTGTATTAACCTAAGAAAGATTCCACCTACACTTGCTTAGAAAACTATCTGTGGTATCACATTCGATGTGTTCTGCTCTGAAATTATCTTAATTGGCTCTGATCTATGCTCATTAATCTGATTCTAATATTATTGCCTTGAGTTATATGATTCATATCCTTGCAATAATTTGACTTGCAAATCAGAGTACAATAAGGAAAAGAAATATATGAGCATTCTGATCTTTGTGCTTAATGTTTCACTATCTTTTTGATGTTGTCAAAAAGGGGAAGAAATCTTTAAGTATATGCTCATAATGCGTTGTGTTTTTGAATTGTATTACAAAGCTGAAATTGAAATATGTTGATTATGTTAAGCTGATTAAATCTAAAAGCATTATCATGAAGTATGTTTTAAATATACATGTCTTCTACTTCATGCAACTCAGCTATGTATTACTTCTAGAAAATAATATCTTTTATATTGCATATACTCCAAGTTTTGTCATCATCAAAAAGGGGGAGATTGATGACCCAAAGATTGATTTTGATGATCACAAAACCTTGAAGTATAAATACTAATGTTTATGTTGCAAGGAGAAAGATATTTATTTTGCAAGGAACATAGCAAGTTGGAAGAAGGCCTCCAAAGCTCTCAAGTTGGAAGAAAGCTACAATTTATTGGCCCAAGCTTAAAGTTCAAAGGATTCAATTTGGAAGAGTAAAATCAAAGGAAAAAATTCAAAAGAATAGTCTTCGAGTCGACTCCTGAGGATTTCGAGTCGACTCCAATGTTTACCGAGTCGACTCCGGAGAAGTTTGAGTCGACTCCTAGGAGTCACAGGCAGAAAAGTCAGAGAGCAGTTTTCGGGTCTGAGATTCGAGTCGACTCCAGTGGAACGCGAGTCGACTCCGATGGTTGGCAGGTCGACTCCAAAGAAAGCATGAGTCGACTCTCAGCGGAACACAAGGAAAAAGTCAGAGAGCATTTTTGGGACTCTGAGATTCGAGTCGACTCCCGCATTGCACGAGTCGACTCCGAGACTCCGCGACCATCAACAGACAGAAAACCAAGTTACTGCCTCTGAGATCCGAGTCGACTCCCGCAAAGTCTGAGTCGACTCCAAGACAGCGCAACCCCAAAGACAGAAGACGGTATTTTCGTCTCTGAGAGGCGAGTCGACTCCAAGACAGTTCGAGTCGACTCCAAGGCAGCGCGACCCCAAAATACAGAGGATCAGTTTTCGGGCTCTGAGAGCCGAGTCGACTCCAAGAGAATCCGAGTCGACTCGAGGAAGAAAATCAGAAAATATGTCCTCTGGATTCCTGAGAATGAGCCGACCCCTAAGCGCCTGAGTCGTCTCCAGCTATTGGCGAGTCGACTCCAGTTTGGTCCGAGTCGACTCTAGGACAAAGCAAGCACATTAATTCAAATTTGGAACAGTGGCCGAGTCGTCTCCAGTAAAACACGAGTCGACTCCTGCAACAGGCGAGTCGACTCCTGATCGCGCGAGTCGACTCCGATCCCAACGGTAATATTGTCAGGAAGTGCAGACTGTGTCCAACGGCTCTATTTTTGTCTCTAACGGCTAGAGGAGAGCTAGGGGAGAGGGTATGGAAGTGGGAGAGATCATTTAGGAAAGAGATTCCAAAGAGATTACAAGGAAAATCTTCCATAAGCACAAAAGGGCCATTCAAAGTAAAATAGAGAGAAGAAGAGCATCTAAGTGAATCCCAAAGCTTTCTCTCCATCCGTGTGCTGCCTCGGTGATCCTCTACTTCGTGCCAAATCAGAAGAGGGTCAAGTAAAGAAGAAGCCAAGCTCCTTCATCTTCAAAACTCGTTTGAGGGCTTCTCTTTACTCTATTTGTTTATATTGTCATATTTGCTTGTTTAAGAAGCTTTGTTTTGTTTTATACTTTGTTTTAATATCTTGTAACTTGATTCAATCAAGGGATTGAATCAAGGGGTTAAGGTTTGTTGGTGAGCCAAAGGGAAAACCAACTGTGTAAGGTTTGTTGGTGAGCCAAAGGGAAAACCAACTGTGTTAGGTTTGTTGGTGAGCCGAGGGTAAAACCAACGAGTAGGGTTCGATTGTGATCCCGGGAAAACAATCGGAGTGGTTCTAGTCGGTGAGCCTGGAAAAACCGACTGAGTTCGTTGTGCGCTCGTAAAACAACAAGTTGGGTTGTGAGCTTGTAAAACAACCGGCTGTAATCGGTAGGATTATAGTGAAATTCCCAAGAGGTCTTGGGGAGTGGATGTAGGTGCTGGGGTGCACCGAACCACTATATGTCCTTTGTGTTTGTAATGCCTCTAGTTATTGTCTAACTAACACACTTACTTACTTAGATAAATTGCTTGCTTAATTCTTATCCGCACATCCTTTAGTTGCAAGCATATTTAATCAAGTCGAAGTCTATACATCAAACCCTTGCTAAGTTTAACTTTCACTGTGCATCTATACAACTTAGCATAGTTAATCAAAAAGTTTTAGAAGTAGCATAAAAGTTTTGAAAGACCCAATTCACCCCCCCTCTTGGGTTGTATCTACTGGGCAACAGACTAAGAAGAAGAAGACTGACCAAAGCAAGGCAGAGTGCTTCTACTGTAAGAAGCAAGGGCATTGGAAGAGGAACTATCCTCAGTACATTGCCTCCCTTGACCCAAACAGGCCTAAGAGAAAGATGCAATTAGTTGGTAATCAAGGTACTTATACGATAACACCTTGTAATTTCTCAATATGTGATAATTCGACTTGGGTATTGGATACCGGTAGTCCTTTTAACATTTGCAATTCGTTGCAGGGACTGCAAGTCAATGAGAGATTTGGAAAAAGCGAAAGTGTGGAGTGATTGATTATAACCCTATTTGATTTTGATGAGCTCAAAGCATTTGAGTATATCTTATGTTATACTAATGAATTCAATCTAGTATTTCAGTCAAATACTTGTAAATTTATGGTTAAGTGTCTCTAGATTTGGTTCAATACACTTTGGATAAGTAAGGAATTCAATTTGAACCAAAGTCTGAGTCTCGAGTCGACTCCGGGAGATTACGAGTCGACTCCAAGCATATCAGAAGCACTGGCACAAGCTCGAGTCGACTCCTGCATATTACGAGTCGACTCCGACTGAGAACAGACAGCTGGACAGAAAGAATCATCTCAGAACATGTCAACGAGTCGACTCCTGAAGAATTCGAGTCGACTTCGATGCTTGCCGAGTCGACTCCAGCGTAGTACGAGTCGACTCCAGGGAGTAACAGACAAATAGACAGAGAAGCTATTTTGGACTCTGAGAGACGAGTCAACTCCCGAAGAACTCGAGTCGACTCCGATGGTTGGCAGGTCGACTCCTAAGGAAGCAAGAGTCGACTCCCAGAGAAATGCAAGGCAAAAAGTCAGAGAGCCAATTTCGGACACTGAGAGCCGAGTCGACTCCCGCAAAGTCCGAGTCGACTCCAAGGCAGCGCAACCCCAAATACAGTAGACTATATTTTCGTCTCTGAGAGCCGAGTCGACTCCGAGACAGTTCGAGTCGACTCCGAGACAGCACAAGTCAAAAGACAGAAGATCGGAAATTCGGGCTCTGAGTGCCGAGTCGATTCCCAGAATATCCGAGTCGACTCGAGTGAGCAAACGTGAAAGAAACATCTCTGGAATCCTTGGAACGAGTCGTCTCCAAAAGTGCCGGGTCAGCTCCAGACATTGGGGAGTCGACTCCAGGTTCAGTCGAGTCGACTCCAAGTCAAGACAGCACTTTAATTCAAATCCGGAACAGTTGCCGAGCCGTCTCCTGAAAAGCATGAGTCGACTCCTGCAACAGTCGAGTCGACTCCAGATCGCACGAGTCGACTCCGATCCCAACGGAAACATTGTCAGGATGTGCAGAATATACAGAACGGCTAGAAAGATGTGTCTAACGGCTATTTCTCTTTGGGAATGGCTTAAATAGCCATGGAGGGGAAACCGTAGGCCGGCCCAGAGTGCTTCCAAATACACTCCGATCTGACCCAGGGGGTTCGTCACCCGATCCCCCAAGCCAGCGGGCTCCAAGCGGAACCCTCGCCGAGGAAAGAACCACTCCTCGGCTATCTCCACCTCCTCCTCCTCACTCATCGAAGACACTATTTTGTCTGGACCAAGACCCATTAGGAAAAGAAAAAAGAGAGAGGGGAGAAAGAAAGGATGTCGAGCAGGCGAGGGGAGGGACACCTCTGAGGGTTTGCCGGAGGTAATGGAGGATCGGCCGCTTTGGGAAGGAGATGGGAAGAAGATGGAGGTAAGACAATGGAAAAGAAATCAGAGACGGCCAAGTAGGGATTTATATATGAATCCCTCTGATGGCCCAGATCTGTGATGCAGAGCACTGCTCCCCGACCGGATCGTGACACGTGTCAACCCTGAAAATTAAAGCGCCGCATTCAATTCGAGCTGACGCTTCAAATATGGAAGCGCCTCGTCGGATCGTGTGGCCCCATCATGAGCCCACGACGCGAGGATGCTCCGAAAAACGAAAAGGTAACCCCCGATGAGACGTTTCCAAAAAAGGAGACGCCGCCATTAAAAACACTTTGAAGTGCGCAATAATTCAAAATCCCCCTAATCCACATTAATACAGCCAAAACTACTTTCCGCGCTTGAGTCTGCGAGCAGCTCGAGCTCGAAAGTCGGGAGGTAGTGTTGGGGGAAAAAATGTAAGTCGCCACGCTTGCACGAACGACCGAGCAGACCTCCTTCGACCTAGAGCCGGCCGAGCAGACCTCCTCCGACCTGGAGCTGGCCGAGCAGACCTCCTCCGGCCTGGAAGCATTCGAGCAGCTCTACCAACCTAAAGACGCCCGACCTGCGCCGCTGTGGTCACATCCCCCCGCAGCGCGACCGAAAAAGCTACGCCTTGCCTTCGTCAACAATCAATGCGTAAGACTCCTACAGGTATCCAGTTTACTCAGCAATCAAAGCGCATGGCCCCTGCAGGCACTCAGCCTACTCAACAATTAAAGCGTATGGCCTTCGCTGTCTACGGACACCAAGCCCCTTACGGCAAACCTGCGTGGCTACAAATGATGGCATGACTTCACGATGACTTGAGAACGTCGGCCTAATCTCCTACAGTAACAGCATTGATTCACACGATCGAGCATTAATTTTCACTACATGTCCAATCATACGATAGACTGTTTGCCCCGTCACATCACAGGTGACCCAGCCCTCCTCTATAAAAAGGAACTTCTCCATTTTAGGGGGGAGGGAAAAAAACTCTGGATATTGACTACTTCTCTCGATTTTTACACTTGCCCCCTCTGACTTAAGCATCGGAGGGCCGGCACCAGGAACTCCGGCCACCGGCTTCTTGCAGGTCTCCCGGAGGACGTCGCGCTCCGCCGGACCGCCGCTCGCCGATTCCCACCGGAGCTCCTCTTTCCCGGCCCAGTGGTCGCCCTCGGGTCCAAATTCCAGCAACAGTGTTCTTTGGTGCAAATTATCAGTCAGTAAATTGATAGCATATTCTTGAATATTACTATTCAGGACTAATTTTAGCAAATTATTATTCCTAGGCTCATCGTCTTGAACATGATCCAATCGAACCCAACCCAACCTAATCTCAAATGTACTTGGCTGGGTTTGTGTAAAAGCTTGACCTGGACTCCATGCATATGGTTGGTCATGGGCTGTGTTGTTGGTTCTGGTCTAAAACCATGGCCTTAATAATACTGAGATGGATTCTAGATCTAGCTGAGATGGATACGGACTCTACCTACCCATATTTCAGGCCTCATTAGTGTCCATGTAGATTGTTCACAAGGCATTTGGCATATCACACCATGCATGGCTACGTAATTGCATATGGTTTCAAGCTAGCATAAGGATGATAACATATTCAGTTTTTGTTTGGGGAGGAATTTAGTGTATTTTGTCAAGGGCGTGCTCTAGTGCATGTATTGAAGCTCAATCAATTTGAGCTTAACTTAGATAACTTTAATTTGCTTCAAGTCTAAGACATAGACCAGATCAAATCCATCGCCTGATGGTGTAACATCGGAACAAATCCAAGTTTTTAAGCTAGATTCAAGTTTTTGAATTAATTACAACAACTTAGAATGAATCCAATGGAGTTTGATTTGCGCTTAACCCAAATATGAGCCATGTTAGCTAGGTTCCCACCAGATGTGGGTCCATGTGGCCCGGTTGCACCTCTACCTCCTAAAATTTTATGTCATTGTACATTTCAACCTACCTTCTCTCACCCCTAGCTAAGTGGTTATCATACTGTTTCCAAGGAAAAATAAAAGATGGTTTTAATAAAAAGAAGTAGTTTTCCTGCTTAATTCTTGATGTTTTAATACCACAACAGCATTTACCATTTACTGCCTCTCGAAATAAACCTGACTACCACTTGGCTCCTGCATCTAATAAGGATGGCAGTAGGATAAGCAACTGGGTGAAGGTTTATTTGATGAAGTGGTAGATTTGGTGCTAAAAATACTAAAGTTCTATTTAGAATTGCTGTTGGTTTTAGAGCTTTTAAAAATAGAGCTTTCAGAAAATAGAGCTTTAAGAGGTAAAATTTTATTAGGAGCTATTTGCTATTTATTTTTACAAAACACAGTAATTGCTTCAGTCTCCTGCATCGCATCGCATGTATATAGCTAACCAATCATTATAATTTGATACTTTGATTTTACCATCTTTTTCTGAAAAAGTCACCAATTTCCCGAAATCAATTGAAGCGATGAGCTCCAGAGGTGCATTTATATCTTCCGTGAATTAACACTTTCTCCACCAAGAAATTAAGCTAGTGTGACTCACATTGAAGGATAAAATTGTTTCACACGGGTGGAGAGAACGAGCACGCAATTTAATGCGGACCACATGTGCAAGCTAGAAGCTAGGCCTCAGATGTCCCTTTCTCATCAACTACTTCTTGTTGCCATGCATTTATCTACAGTACTTACGCTTTGAAGAAAAGTAAAGAAAAAAAAAGAAAAAGAAAAAAAAAAGCGCTTTTGGTGTGAGATAGGAAAAGGCCTTTGTAGCATGGAAAATACTCAACCGTCTGTAATTGACCATTAGGTTCATTCTTGACACAAAAATTGTAAAAAGAGTCGACTGCCAAACCCTATCAACCAGCTGGCAGCCGAATCATCACTAACATCCAACTGCCCCAAACGATCAGAGATCACGGTCTTCCAATAAATGACCCCAGCTGATGACCTTACGAACCTAGCTATAAAAGGAGCACCAGGGACACGATTTTTCTCATCTTACTCCTTTCAAATTTCTCATAGTTGTCGATCGAGCAGAAGAAAGATATGGCTTCCAAGGCTTTCTTTGCGTTTGGTGTTCTCTTGGCCTCTCTGCTGATACTCTTGGTGGCGGCAACAGCTAGGGAGATGACCGAGAAAACTCGTGAGACTTCAGTCTTCTCCCCTCTAGATCTCTTCTCCAAGTGATCATATGACTATGGTTTGTTAAATATTATGTATTTAGGAAACCAAGGTCATTAGATCATATATATTGGTCCATTATCTAACGATATGCCCATCACATGCACGCTGCAATCCAATCGAGTTGCCCAAGGCATGCATATCCCATGCATGCATGTGTTGTTCCGAAGGCCAGGGAGATGTCAAAATTAAAACGGTGTTTTTACTTCGTTGTAACTAATCAGACTATTGTTTCACATGCAGAAGAGAAGAACGTGGAGGAAGAGGGTGTTGGGGACCAGAAGAACTCTGGCGGATACAAAGGTGGCTACTCATCTGGCGGAAAGAAAGGCGGCTATCCTGGTGGTGGTGGTGGATACAACGGCGGCTATCCTGGTGGTGGTGGATACAGCGGAGGCTATCCTGGTCGTGGTGGATACAGCGGAGGCTATCCTGGTCGTGGTGGTGGTGGAAATAGCGGCAGCGATCCTAGTCGTGGTGGTGATGGTGGAAACAACGGCGGCTATCCTGGTCGTGGTGGTGGTGGAAACAACGGCGGCAATCCTGGTAGTGGTGGATACAACGGCGGCTATCCTAGTCGTGGTGGTGGTGGAAACAACGGCGGCTATCCTGGTGGTGGTGGTGGGAACAACGGCGGCAATCCTGGTCGTGGTGGTGGTGGAAACAACGGCGGCTATCCTGGTGGTGGTGGTGGAAACAACGGCGGTTATCCTGGTGGTGGTGGATATAACGGCGGCTATCCCGGCGGTGGTGGATACAATGGCGGCTATCCCGGTGGTGGTAGTGGTGGATACAACGGCGGCTATCCTGGCAGTGGCGGCGGCGGCGGCGGCGGTGGCGGTGGCGGCGGCGGCGGCGGTAGTAATAGTGGATACAACGGTGGCTATCCAGGAGGTGGGCGTTATGGTGGCGTTGGATATCCCGGAGGTGGTTATCCAGGATATGGCGGTGGCAATTGCCAGTGGGGTTGCTGAAGCCGCTGAGGATATGGAGATTGCGATCGTCGCACCTATCTTGGTTAATCCCTAATGCTTTAGTTGTGCAACCAGCATAAATATATAATAACGCACTAGTAAAAATCCAACATGATGTGGTGGAAATCATACGTAGTATCCCGCGTGTGAACAAAGAGAGAGAGCTCCCTCTCACGACAAGTAAATAAATAAATAAATAAATGGAGAGGACAAGGTGTTTCCAACTTGGATTTTTTACACCCTCCGAGCATGAACAGATTGGTGTTCTTTGGTGCAAATTATCAGTCAGTAAATTGATAGCATATTCTGGAATATTACTATTCAGGACTAATTTTAGCACACTATTATTCCTAGGTTGTCTTACTGATCGTCTTGAACATGACCCAATCAAACCCAACCCAACCTAATCTCAAATTTACTTGGCTGGGTTTGTGTAAAAGCTTGACCTGGACTCCATCCATTTGGTTGGTCATGCGCTGTGTTGTTGGTTCTGGTCTAAAACCATGGCCTTAATAATACTAAGATGGATTCTGGATCTTGCTGAAATGGATACGGACGCTACCTACCCATATTTCGGGCCTCATTAGTGTCCATTTAGATTGTTCACAAGGCATTTGGCAGATCACGCCATGCATGGCTGCATAATTGCATATGGTTACAAGCTAGCATAAGGATGATAACATATTCAATTTTTGTTTGGGAAGGAATTTAGTGTTTGTCAAGGGCGCGCTCTAGTGCTTGTATTCAGGAGAGGGGCACCAACTAACCACATCCAAGTCGTTTTGGCTCAATCAATTTGAGCTTAACTTAGATAACTTTAATTTGTTTCAAGTCTAATAAGATGTAGACCAGATCAAATCCATCGCTTTATGGTGTAACATCGAAACAAATCCAAGTTTTTGAATTAATTACAGCAACTTAGAATGAATCCCATGGAGTTTGATTGGGGCTTAACCCAAATATGAGCCCTGTTAGCTAGGTTCCCACCAGATGTGGTTCCATGTGTCCCGGTTGCACCTCTACCTCCTAAAATTTTATGTCATTGTACATTTCGACCCACCTTCTCTCACTCCTAAGTAGTTATCATATTGTTTCCATGGAAAAGATGTTAGCAATATATCTCCTAACTAAATAAATAAATCTATAAATTCAATTAATAAAAAAAAAATCTTAAAGGAAATAATATACATGCATATCATTCGGCATCCAAATAATTCTATTTTAATACAAAATAAATCTATTCTAGCACAAAGTAAATCTATGCATTTAATAAGTTTATATCATAGAATTTCAAATCCTACCAATCTACTAATATTAAATTAAAAATAAAGGTAGAAGAAATAGCCTGATTGAAAGCAGGTCGAAGCGCGTAGACGCTGTCCCAAAGAAGTATTTGCCCCCACGTACGGGTCACCCGGCAATCCTTCTCGGAGATACGACGACCCTACAACCTCTTCTTCGGCACGTCTCGAAAGAAGTCAAAACGAATCCGATCGGACTTGCAGATCCAGCAAAGAGCAGTATGAAAAGAATAAAATAAAACTGAATAAAAATGTAAAAATGAAAATCGGAAGTGGCTAAGGAGAAGAAGAATTTTTCCAGAGTTTTTCTACTATTTTTCTATATTTTTTTCGTGCTTACAAAGAGATGAAATCAAGGGGTTTAAATAGGGGTTTTTACAGGGGCCGTTTGGTCATTTGCGGACGCGTTTTCAAACGCGTCCGTTTTCAAATGCGTAACGCCCGCTGGGCATTACCTTTTTCTCAAACGCGCACGCGGCCCGAGATTTTGGCCGCGTGCGCATTTAAGTTTTTTTTTTTCAACAATCCCCCACAAAAAAAAACTTAAATAATTTTAAAATCAAAATAAAATGCTGGATATCTTATATTATGTAATAGGTGTAGGTACCTTTCGGTTTGAACCTTCACTTAGTGACAATTGATTACATCTGTGGAGCCAAGGTGGTCTTAACCTTGAACCTCGGTCCATGGCTCAGATTAAATCAACAACACACATAATATAGCCCGATCTGGGTTCTAAGCGGGTTGCGCTATTATGGCCATGCGCAGGTATCTATCATGTGCTTTTTAGGAAATCGCCCATTTTCCATAATCGCGGCCTCACGACTGCACATATAGGTGAGTCCTAATAAGGAAGCTAGCAAGGAAGCTCCTGCCTCTTGGGTCTCGGACTCATTAAGAGTTATACAAACGAACTCATCCTACCGCTTGCTCTTATGAGCACTAGCGCCATAGGGATGAGGACAACATAAAATAGTGCTCCTCTTAGTCACACTTCGGTTTGTTTCTACCCATTGAACCTTTTAAGGTTGGGTTCCCACCGTGGTGATCTATCTTTATGGGCTAAGCCCCATCCCCCTCGACGACTCTAGAACCACTGTTCTAGATAAACCTTTTGTAAGCTGATCAGCCAAATTATTTTCTGATTTTACAAAATTCAAGGCAATAACATTATTTTTCAATTTATATCTCAATGATTTATGACGTACTTTTAAGTGCCTGTTCATTTTTACATTGGCATTTTCTTGGTTGCACTTATCTATTGCAGATTTACAGTCACAATGTAAGGAGACAGGTGGTAAAGGTGACTCATCTACAGGAAGGTCTATAAGTAGATCTCTGAGCCACTCAGCCTCAGTGCTAGTAGTGTCTAAAGCTATCAGTTCAGATTCCATGGTACTCCTAGATATTAAGGTTTGTTTGGTGGATTTCCAAGACACAGCAGCACCTCCTAGGAGAAAGACGTATCCTGTGGTGGATTTAACATCTAAGGTATCGCTGATCCAGTTGGCATCACTATAGCCTTCTAGAACAGCAGGAAACCCACTAAAGTGCAAACTATAGGACTTGGTACCCTTAAGATACCTAAGAATTCTCTCTAATGCTGTCCAATGATCTCTATTTGGATTAACAGTATATCTACTAAGTCTATTTACAGCATATGCTATGTCTGGCCTAGTGTAGTTAGTTAGGAATCCTAGTGAGCCTATGATTTGAGCATATAGGCTTTGAAGGATAGGAGTTCCTAAGTTCTTCTTAAGATGTGTAGAGGGATCAAAGGGAGTAGAGACAGGCTGACAATCCGAATAATTAAATTTGTTGAGTATCTTGTCAACATAATGACTTTGGGATAACTCAATTCCATTTGCACTTCTAATTATTTTGGTATTTAAAATTAAGTCAGCTTGTCCCAAGTCTTTCATATCAAACTTATGACTTAAAAATTGTTTTACTTCATCAATTATCTGAAGATCTGTCCCAAAGATCAGTATATCATCTACATAAAGGCACAAGATCACAAATTTGTGTCCAACTCTCTTATGATATACACATTCGTCTGTGCTATTGATTTCAAATCCAAATGTCATTATGGTTTCATCAAATTTCAATTGCCATTGCTTAGGTGCTTGTTTAAGACCATAAAGAGATCTGACTAGTCTGCAAACTTTATTTTCTTGGCCTGGGGTTTTAAATCCCTCTGGTTGGTCCATATAAATTTTTTCATTTAAGTCTCCATTTAGAAAAGCTGTCTTAACATCCATCTGATGAATCACTAATCTATGAATGGAGGCTAATGCTATAAGGACCCTAATAGTAGTTATCCTAGCTACAGGTGCATAAACATCAAAGAAATCTACCCCAGGTCTCTGAGTAAAGCCCTTGGCAACTAATCTAGCCTTAAATTTATCTACAGAGCCATCAGGCCTAAGTTTCTTCTTAAAGATCCATTTGCATCCTATTGTTTTACAACCAGGAGGAAGATCAGTCAATTCCCAAGTATGGTTTTGGATAATTGATTGCATCTCATTGTCCACAGCTTCTCTCCAAAAAGGTGAATCCAAAGATTTCATTGCGTCCTCAAAGGTAGTTGGAGAGTCTTCTATTAGGAAGGTATAAAAATCATCTCCAAATGTTTTCTCTACCCTGGATCTTTTACTTCTCCTAGGTTCTGCTTCTACTTCTATTGTTCTTGTCCTTATTCTACTAGAGCTACTAGCTATACCGCTATCTACTCTAGTCTTAAGTGGAAAGGTGTCTTCAAAATATGTTGCATCTCTGGCTTCTATGATAGTGTTGTTACTAATATCATTTATTTCTGAACTTATTACCAGAAATCTATTGGCATTACTATTGGCTGCATAACCTATGAATATGGCATCCACTGTTTTAGGGCCTATTTTCTTTCTCTTAAAATCAGGTATTTTTACTTTTGCCAAGCACCCCCACACTTTTAAATAGCTAAGATTAGGTTTTCTATGTTTCCAAACTTCATATGGGGTTAGATCATTATTTTTAGAGGGAATTCTATTAAGGATATAACAGGCTGAAACAAGAGCTTCCCCCCACAAATTTTCTGGTACTCCTGAGCTTATAAGCATGGAGTTCACCATATCCATTAAAGTCCTATTCTTCCTTTCTGCTACTCCATTTGATTGGGGAGAATAGGGTGCAGTCACTTCATGAATGATTCCATGATCTTCACAGAATTGAGTTATGTCATTTGATGTATATTCACCTCCCCGATCTGATCTAAGAATTTTAATTTTCTTTTCCTGTTGGTTCTCAGCTTCAATCTTAAAAATTTTAAATTTGCTGAGCACCGCATCCTTGGTTTTAATTAGGTAGATGTAACAGAACTTCGATAGATCATCTATAAATGTTACAAAGTATCTGTTACCTCCCCTAGAAGTTCTACCAGAGTCACAAACATCACTATGAATCAACTCTAATAGATCAGAATCCCTATTAACAGATTTAAAAGGCTTCCTAGGGAGTTTGGCTTCTACACAAGTTTGACATTTCTCATGGTTCTTGAGATCACTTTTTGGTATTAGATTTAGGTTCATAAGTTGCTTAATTGAATTATAATTTACATGACCTAATCTACCATGCCAAGTAGAAGGAGGCTCTATATTCATAATCAAAGGATTTTCATTTATTGAAGGAGCTATTACATTCAATTTGAACAATCCTTCACTAAGGAATCCTTTTCCAATAAACATAACACCATGAGAAATTACAACCTTATTGGACTCAAAAACAAGACGAAAGCCTTGCTGGACAAGCAAAGAACCACTAATGAGGTTTCTCCTAACAACTGGAACATGTTGGACGCCGTGCAGTGACAGGACTTTTCCAGAGGTAAGCTTTAAGTCCACACGTCCTACTCCTAACACACGTGCCTCCGAGCTGTTTGCCATGATCACAGCTCCTCCACTTGAGATCTGGTAAGAAGAAAACCAGGAACGATCCGAACAAATATGAATACCAGCTCCGGTATCAATCCACCAATCTAGTGCTTGTAAAGTCATGTTAACTTCAGGAGTGAAGGAAACAGACCTGAAAGCTGTCTCAGAAGAGCCAGCGCCGGAAGTCACCATGTTGACTTGAGCACTGGATGTGTGTGGACCCTTCTTCTTAGATTGAAGAGGTGCAGTCTTCTTATAGAAGCACTGTGGAGACAAATGGTTGGTCCGACCACACACATAACAGAAACGAGCACCACCTTCCTCTTTCTTCTTCTTCTGCTCCTGGGATTGAATAGGCTTCCCATTGTAGTGGTGGTTAGGGTTTCTAGGGTTGTAGGGTTTCTTCTTGAAATTCTTACGGAAGGGTCGGTTCTGATTTTTCTTAGGAGGAGCTTCTACATTATATGCATTATTTTTAGATCCAGTAGAGGTATTATTTCTGAGCCTATGCTGCTCTTCAATCCTAATGGAGTTTGAGACTTGGGTTAGGGTGAGAATTCCTTGGGTATGGCTCAGGGTCTTAGCAAAATCAGACCAGGAAGTAGGTAGTTTATCTATCAAACAGGCTACCTGGAATGATTCATCCAAATTGGTTCCATTAGCCCTAAGCTGGTGGATCAGGGTTTCAAATTCATGAATTTGGTCATTCATAGGCTTTGAGTCCACCATCCTAAACTTATTGAAATCGGAGGCCTTGAACCTCTTTACCCCAGCATCATCAAGACCATATTTGCTATCTAGGGTGTCCCAGAGTTCTTTGGCACTCTTGGCTGTGTAATAGATATCATACAGCCTCTCAGAAAGAGCACCTAGGATTCTATGGATACAATGATAATCTATCTCATCAGGTGTCCTAGTGGGTGTGTTAGTGGAGGCAGAATGTTCAGTGTTGGAAGAAGTAGTTGGGTTGGACCCGTTATCAACTTCAGTCGTACTTTGACCTATGGCTGAGATTAACCCTAATGTGGTGAGCCAGAACCGCATTTGGTTCTGCCACCTCCTAAAGTTATGGCCATCAAATTTTTCAGGTTTGGCACTAAGATGGTCACTAGTGTTTGAGGCCATAGGATCAGGGTTACAGAATAGTGACAGAAACCTGATTGAAATCAAAAAATCTATGTCAAAAGATTGCAGTAATATTTATATTGAACTTTGGATGTCTAATTGATATATCCAAAAAACTAATAGCCAGATCAGCTCCAGATCGGTGGTGGAGCACTAGGCTCACTTAAGTACCAGCCTTTCTTAGGCACGTATGCCTTTTTGACAAGCTTTTCTTAGACACTATTAGTTAGTAGATATAATCACTAGAAATCACACAAATTCAATATTTAAAATAACCTAAATGCAAATTTAAATTAGATATTGTGGATTAACTAATTTCAAAATTTTTCGTTTGAATTTTCCGAATTAGCAATGATTGATTACTAATTTAGTAGTAGCAAATCAATTATTTTAATTGAGATCTAAAATATCAATTTAATGAATTATATGTTAGATTTGAATTATTGCCTTATTGAAATAATTGATTACTAATTTTATGGCAAATCAATTATTGTAATTAAGATCTAAAATGTCAATTCAGCGAATTAAAATATTTATTCCTTTATTAGAATAATTTATTGAGATCTAATAAGTCAATTCAATAGATTAACTATTATGTATCAACCAATTTCCGAATTTCCCGTTTGAATGGGATCTGGAAATTACTCCTTGAGAAGTCCAAATGGAGGTATAATAAACCTCTTGGAGGTTAACCAAATTATTAACTCTTTAGAATAATTTATTATTGATGATGTGCTAGCAAAAACAATTATTGCAATTAAAATCTAATATGCCACAATTGTAATAAAGAATTTAATTAATTATATATTACTAACAAAAATAAATACTTCTTTGGATTGTTAGCAATATATCTCCTAACTAAATAAATAAATCTATAAATTCAATTAATAAAAAAAAAATCTTAAAGGAAATAATATACATGCATATCATTCGGCATCCAAATAATTCTATTTTAATACAAAATAAATCTATTCTAGCACAAAGTAAATCTATGCATTTAATAAGTTTATATCATAGAATTTCAAATCCTACCAATCTACTAATATTAAATTAAAAATAAAGGTAGAAGAAATAGCCTGATTGAAAGCAGGTCGAAGCGCGTAGACGCTGTCCCAAAAAAGTATTTGCCCCCACGTACGGGTCACCCGGCAATCCTTCTCGGAGATACGACGACCCTACAACCTCTTCTTCGGCACGTCTCGGAAGAAGTCAAAACGAATCCGATCGGACTTGCAGATCCAGCAAAGAGCAGTATGAAAAGAATAAAATAAAACTGAATAAAAATGTAAAAATGAAAATCGGAAGTGGCTAAGGAGAAGAAGAATTTTTCCAGAGTTTTTCCACTATTTTTCTATATTTTTTTCGTGCTTACAAAGAGATGAAATCAAGGGGTTTAAATAGGGGTTTTTACAGGGGCCGTTTGGTCATTTGCGGACGCGTTTTCAAACGCGTCCGTTTTCAAATGCGTAACGCCCGCTGGGCGTTACCTTTTTCTCAAACGCGCACGCGGCCCGAGATTTTGGCCGCGTGCGCATTTATGTTTTTTTTTTCAACAAAAGAAAAGATAGTTATTATATTATAATAAAAATAGCAGTTTTCCTGCTTAATTCTTTATGTTTTAATATGGCAACAGCATTTACCATTTACTACCACTTGAAATAAACCTGACTACCACTTTGATCCTGCTTCCAATAAGGATGTCAGTAGGATACGCAACTGGGTGAAAGTTTATTTGGTTGTGGTAGATTTGCTGCTAAATAATAAAGTCTTGTTTAGAATTGTTATTGGTAGTAGAGTTTTTAAAAATAGACTTTTAAAAGTAGAGCTTTCAAAAAATAGAGCTTTTGGAAGTAAATTTTTTATAAAGAGCTATTTGTTGTTTGATAATAATATTTCTAAAGTGTTGTGAAGCTTTAGCATATGTTTGGCAATCAAAATGAGAAAGTACTTTTGGTATAATAAAATGATAATAAAGAATATTATAGTATTGCACCAACAAGATCGAAGTCAGGGAGTTTCAGAAGTTTATCTCGAGAAGTGGATTGGCCGACCTCAATTTTACTGGACCGCGGTTCACTTGGTGCAACAACAGGTTGGGCAGGGCGCGCGTGTGGGAGAGGATTAACAGGGCCTTTGCCACAACCAACTGGATCTAGAGGGTCCCAGACTTTTGGATATGACACCTGCACCGATTGCTTCGGACCACTGCCCGGTACTAGTGACTACTTCGCACCCCATTCCGGTTCGTAGTATTTTCCGATTTGAACAGATCTGGCACTCTTATCCGCGGTCGTGGGAGATAGTGTTGGAAGCTTGGCGGACGCTAGTGAGGGGGGATGACAGGTACAGAGTCTCCCGCAAGCTTGAGTTGATGAGACGCCGGCTACTTAGGTGGAACCGGATAGAAGTGGGGAACATCTTCAGAAGGGTTGAGGAAGCGGAAGCGGCCATTGCCAAGCTCTAGGATCTAGAGGAGTGACGGTGCGGTCTGTCCGATGGAGAGCAGGTGGAACTTAGGGCCTGGTTGTTCAAATATCTTTCTCTTCTCAAGCTGCAGGAGATCTTCTGGAGACAAAAATTCCGCAAACAGTTGATCAGGCAGACCTTGGACCAATTCTTTTGGGCGAGGTGGACCATTCAAGGGAGTGACACTGATGGGGGTTTGTTGCCAGATCCGGAGGAGAGGGTTTCAGAGAGTGAGAATACAGCCTTGGTCAGTTTGGTGTCGGTAGTGGAGGTCTAGGAAGCTCTATGGTCCTTAGGTGAGGACAAGATCTCCAGGCCAAATGGTTTTCCTCTAGTATTCTTTAGGAGGCATTGGCAAATTGTTAGGCAGGAGGTCGCGACAGCTATCTAGGCTTTCTTCTTATCAGCGACAATGCCCGATGATTGTGTTAGGAATTGTGTCCTAAAAGTCAATCGTCGGCCTGTTGATGATTGAATTGTATATGAATTAATGAATTAATAAAAAGTTATTTGGCATCATTGTTGCCCAGAGATGGTCACCCAAGAGGGGGGGTGAATTGGGTGTTTTAAAACTTTTGTCTAATTAAAAAATAAAACACACAAATGTATGAGCTAAAGCTAAAATAAAGCTATGAAGACAAACAATCGCAAACACAAGCTTTTATTGTGGTTCGGAGCCTCCACTGCTCCTACATCCACTCCCCAAAGCACCTTTGGGAATTTCCACTATAATCCACGATTACAGTACGGTAGTTTTGCGAGTTCACTACCCAACTCGTTGTTTTACACCGGGCTAACAACAAACCCTATAACCCCCAATTTCACTTAGGCTTGGGACGCCTTTTCCTTGTTCCAAGTCCCTTGACTGAAACAAGCACCACAATGAAAGGTTTTACAAAGGATTGAAAAGCTCTAAATAAGCAAATATGACAATGATAAACAATAGAACCCGGAAGAATCCTTTTGCCGTTGCAAGCGTGGGAAATGATGATTTTTCCGATGTGGATCGCGTAGGCTTGAGTATGAGCTTTGAATCCCGAGCGGAAGAGAGTGGTTGAGCTTGAAATCACTTGGGATGCTTGAAAGCACTTGATTTCTTCACTTGAATGCACTCACTCCCTTGAACTTCTCTCTCTTGCTTCTCTCTTAAATGATCTAGCTTTGGGTTGGTGAAGAGTTGTTGAGAAGCACTTAAGAGGTCCCTTTTATAGCCCAAAAAGCAAATATAGCCGTTAGAGATAAAGTAAAAGAGATTTGAAATTCAAACCAAACCTGCAAAAGTTGTCAGTCGCGTCCCAGGCGCTCCGGAGACGTCTCCGCTTCAATGCGAGACGTCTCGGCTGTATAAATTTACTTTTTACTTTGTTTGGGATCGACTCGGCACTTTACGGGGACGACTCTGGAATTGCATCGTTTGAATCCTTGTTTTTTTGTTTTTCTGAGAGGGTCGTCTCTGTACTTTACGGGGACGTCTCGGCTTGTTTGCACTTTTTGCATGGGGACGACTCTGCTGCCTTGGGGACGACTCCGCTGTTATAACTCCGAAAAACATGTCTTCTGGAATTCTCTGAGAGAGTCGACTCCGCTCTTTCAGGGGACATCTCGGCTGCCTTATCACCGAAAATGACATCCTCTGGAAAACCCTGAGAGAGCCGACTCCGCTACCTCGGTGACGACTCGGGAAGTCTGCTTTTTACTTGCGGGGACGACTCCGCGTACGGTGGGGACGTCTCGCGCATATCTCTTGAAAACTGCCTTTCTGCCGCCACTGAGAGAGTCGACTCCGCTACTGAGAGAGTCGACTCTGCTATCGCGGGGACGACTCGGCAGGTGCCGGGGACGTCTCCAGACGTGCCAGTTCTTCTTGTTTGTGCCGGAGACGTCTCGGCTGTCCCTGAACTTTTTCTTTCATCTCAAAAATTCTTCAATAAGTCCTTAAAAAATCATGGGAACTTGCCTAGACATTTCTTAACAATATTCTTAATAAAATACATGAAATCCTCAATTAAATTGTTAAGATAAATGGAATTATACTCTAGTGTTTTGTATTCATCAAAATCCATTAGGGGGTCAACAATCTCCCCCTTTTTGATGATGACAAAACACTGAGTATATGCAAAATTCGAATTTTAAACATATACACAGTATTTGATCAGATGTACAAGCATAATGTTTTGATTAGAGCTAGATACAGTGTGCATAATTCAAAATAGTCAATTTTCAGTTCTATCATTATGCATAAGATTGATCTTTATAGCTCTTAAGCAATTTTAGCATATCAACTGAATTTGAATTAAGTTAAAATTTGAAAGCTAAGTTCTTTTTGACTCCCCCTTTCTTTTCCAGAAGGGCAATTATCCAAAAGCCAATATTTTTCAATTTTATCTTTTCTAATTCAACTTTGGAGTATGAATTTCGTATTTTGCATTCCAATGTATCCAATATCCATATTGGTTCTACTCCCCCTTCTATATATCTACTCCCCCTTTTTGTCATCAACAATGAAGGGGACAAATTATCCTTCTATGAACTACTCAAGGAGATTCAAGTTGTGCTCCCCCTGTCCAAGTTATTTCTATTAAAGAATTTTAGTCATTCATATCACTCCCCCTTTGTTTTGGAATTCATTTCAGACTCCTCTTTTTGTTTAACATAGTTATCACAAGATGTGCTCCCCCTGTGTCATATGCATGGATAAGTTGTGTTGAATTTGAATACTTAAGGTATGTTATGAGATTTTTATGGCACATCACAAGAAACACATACACAGTCACAGAATCACATACACAGTAGCACATACACAAGGTTTCAAAAGAAATTGTATTCATGTATCATTGTAAACCTTTGAAGTCAGTACATAGTTAAAAGAAGAAATCATTACAAGTATTGATTTCTACTACAAAAAGTGTTTCAAAATAGCCTAGGGTATACAAAAAGAAGATCCCTAGATGTCTACAAAAAGTCCCTTATCGGCGACGTTGCTCATAAGCCCTACAAGCTGCATCTATAAATGCATTGATTGAATCCATTAGGGTCTTGAACTGATCTCCCTGTGACTTATGGAAGGCTGCCACGAGTGCTTCAAATTCTATGGTTGCCATTTCAATTCTTCCTCTAAGTTGGGCAACCAAGGTGCCCACATTTCCTCCTGGGCTTGTCAACTCTTTAAGACTCTTTGAAATGGTCTTCAAGCTGTCCTTTAGCTCAATTGATCTGATTGTTTGGGTGGCACCCACACCAACTATTTCTTGCGTTGTAGCTTCAATTTGAGCTCTAATTTCCTTCAGCTCTTGTAGAAGCCCTTCATGTGAAGCTCTGATGGGGGCCAACTCAGTAGAGATCATGGATCTCATTTCCTCCCTCATCTGCTGGCAAATGACAGATGCTAAGGTACGCATCTGGTCTTCTGATAGGAAGGAGGGCCCACTGACTGGAGGAGGTGGTGGCATGGATGTGGAAGGTCCAGCTGAGCTGGAGGGTATATCAGGGAAATCCATGTGGCTGGGTGGAGGAGAGTGGTGGTCAGACTCCTGATGTGGGATCTCAGGCTCTAGGGTTTGAGCTTTTCTTTTTGGTACCTTGACCCAAGACCCATCTACCTTTTGAAACTCCATTCTTCGCATTGTGCCCTCATTATAGTAGTCGGTGTTTTTCAAGGGTTTTGCAGGTTCATTTTCGGGAATGTGAACCTTAAAGTGTTTAAATACTAGGGTAAATATCATGCCATAGGGTATACTAAACCTAGAATACCTATGACATAGAGCAATGTAGTTTAACATGAGTCTAGGGAGGTTTAGAGGAATCCCTAGTAGGATATGGTGCATGATAACTAAATCTCGCTCCGAAACAAAATCGAAGCGACCGGTTTTAGGAAACAAGACCCGGTTGACAATACTTAAAAGTAATCTCATCTCGGCATTTAGGTCTTGTGAGTTCACTACATCAAGAGGGCCGCAGTCCTCTCGTCCTAAAAGTAAGTTTAGGGCTATTTCCCTTTGGGGATGTGAGGTTGGAGCCTCACCGTCCTTAGGGATTTGCAAAACAGTGGATAAGATGTCCTCATTAATTTCTACTAATGTCCCCCGGACATATGCAGTGTACCCTAAGTCCCCTAAAGCCATATTACTAAACATTTCTCTAACAAGGCTGGGGTAGGTCGAGGTATTGAGGGTACAAAGGTGCTCCCACCCTTGGGCTCGGAGTCTCTCTCCAATAGAGAACCCCTCACTATCTAGAAAATGAAAATCTATGTACCTCCCGGTTGTCACTGTGCGATTTGCACAGGAAATGGTTGTGGTCGGCGGAGCAACCGGAGGAGACGGCGCGGAAGGCTCTTCCCTCCGTTCCTTACCGTCGGCCGCTGCCCTAGGACGCCTCCCACCAGTCTTCCTAGCTCTTTTGGGTGCCATTGAATGGAAATCCTAGGGAAATGAGGAGAAAGAGGCTAGGGTTTGTGTTGGAGAAAAATGGAGGCTAGGGTTTTTGTTTTTGTCGGGGATGAAAGGGAAAGCTCGGGTCGGCTCGAGCTGTTTCGACCTATTTTAAAAACCCTCGTTCGGTCCCCGAGACGTCTCCGCGACTAAGGCGAGACGTCTCGCCTGGGGGGACGTCTCTGCGATTTGCCAGAGACGTTTCCGACACTGAAAAATTTCAGACTGAATTCTATCTTTTTCCAATTTTTTTATTTAATCACCCTAATCAACATGATTTCTTTTGATAAACACAGAGTGAATTTGTTTGTGATCCTCCCCCTTAATAATACATCCTATAATAATTTGATAATGATTTTTGAATTATTAATATTGAAATGAGGAATGTTTGACCAAATTTCGAATACCTATGAAATAG
Source organism: Phoenix dactylifera (assembly GCF_009389715.1). Classification (NCBI taxonomy): domain Eukaryota; kingdom Viridiplantae; phylum Streptophyta; class Magnoliopsida; order Arecales; family Arecaceae; genus Phoenix; species Phoenix dactylifera. Next base: position 96,675 of record NW_024068509.1, on the reverse strand, counting down.
GCTCTGAAAATATCTCCATGAAGAGTCCAAGGGAGGGTAACCATCCTCCGGAAAGTCAAACAGTTCGTCATTTAGCTTAGATGAATTCATGCTTTCACTTATGTTTACCTTGAGGTGGATTACTAGTTTGAGTAGCAAAGCAATGCAATACAAGTTCAATTTATTTGCTAGGATCATACAAGCTCAAAGCATTCCTTAAGAAGTTGAATCTATCTTTACAAAGGGGCTTTGTAAAGATATCGGCCAATTGATTTTCAGTACATACATATTCAATCATCACATCATTTTTCAGCACATGATCCCTAATAAAATGATGCCTAATCTCTATATGCTTTGACTTAGAGTGTTGGACAGAATTTTTTGTTAAATTAATTGCACTTGTATTATCACATTTAATTGGTATATTATCCATTTTGATACCGAAGTCTTCAAGTTGTTGCTTAATCCAAAGAACTGGGGCACAACAGCTTCCAGCTGCAATGTACTCAGCCTCAGCTGTGGACAAGGCAACTGAATTTTGTTTCTTGCTAAACTAGGAAACCAAATTAGCACCTAAGAATTGACATGTGCCACTTGTGCTTTTTCTGTCGAGTTTGCATCCGGCAAAATCAGCATCGGAATAAGCAATTAAATTTATGTCAGATTGTTTAGAATACCATAAGCCTACATTAGATGTCCCTACCAGATATCTAAAAATTCTTTTAACAGCTTGCAAGTGTGATTCCTTAGGACATGCTTGGTATCTAGCACACATACAAACACTGAATAATATATCTGGTCTACTAGCAGTAAGGTAAAGTAATGAGCCTATCATACCTCTGTACAATTTGCAGTCTATATTTTTACCTTTTTCATCTTTGTCAAGCTTGCAACTTGAGCCCATGGGTGTGCTGATTTCCTTTGCATCCTTCATCTTGAATTTTTCCAACATTTCCTTGATGTATTTGGACTGACTGATGAAGATGCCTTCCTCTGATTATTTTATTTGTAGCCCAAGGAAGAAGTTGAGCTCACCCATCATGCTCATTTCAAATTCTCCCTGCATAAGCTTGGCAAACTCTTGACAAAGACTATCGTTAATAGCACCAAAAATTATATCATCCACATAAATTTGCACAAGCAATAAGTCATTTCCTTTTCTTTTAATGAAGAGGGTTTTGTCTACATTTCCTCTCTTAAATTTATTTTCAATTAGGAAATTACTTAATCTTTCATACCATGCCCTAGGAGCTTGCTTAAGTCCATACAATGCTTTATGCAATTTATAAACGTAATCTGGATGTAAGTGGTTTTTAAGGCCTGGAGGTTGTCCTACATAAACTTCCTCCATTATATAACCATTTAAAAATGCACTTTTTACATCCATTTGATAGAGTTTAAAATTCATGAAGCATGCATATGCCAAAAGTAGTCTAATAGCTTCTAATCTAGCAACAGGAGCAAAAGTTTCATCAAAGTCTATTCCTTCCTCCTGATTATAACCTTTGGCAACTAGTCTAGCTTTGTTTCTTATGACTATTCCATCTTCATCTAGTTTATTTCTATACACCCACTTGGTGCCTATAATTGTAACATTAGGGGGTCTTTTCATTAGAGTCCAAACTTCATTTCTTTCAAATTGGTTTAATTCCTCTTGCATAGCATTCATCCAATTATCATCTTTTTCGGCTTCTTCTAGTGATTTAGGTTCTATTTGTGAAACGAAAGCAAGATAATTACTGGTATTTCTTAGAGAGGATCTTGTCCTTATCCCTTGCGAAGGATCACCAAGGATTAGATCCCTTGAATGACCATGTGCATACCTCCATTCCTTAGGAAGATCTTGATTTCTTGATGGAGGTTGATCTTCTTCATCTTGCTGAATTGTATCTTCTTTGATCTCATCCTCATGTTGTTTGTCTTGTATGGAGAATTCCTTCATTCGGTCTTCAAGTATACCTGCATCACCATCTTCTTCTTTTCTAGAAGAATCTCCGTTAGCTTCATCAAAAACAACATGAATGGATTCTTCAACAACAAGAGTTCTCTTGTTGAAGACCCTGTATGCTCTACTAGATGAGGAATAACCTAAGAAGATCCCCTCATCTGATTTAGCACTAAATTTGCTTAGATTGTCCTTTCCATTATTTAAAATAAAGCATCGACAACCGAAAACATGAAAATAGCTTATATTTGGTTTCTTACCTTTTATTAACTCATAAGGTGTTTTCTTCAAGATGGATCTAACTAATGCACGGTTTAAAATGTGACATGCAGTATTTATTGCTTCAGCCCAAAAATATTTTGGTAGATCCGATTCGCACAACATGGTACGAGCCATATCTGCTAGTGTGCGATTCTTCCTTTCTACCACCCCATTTTGTTGGGGTGTCCTAGGTGCCGAGAAATTGTGATTGATACCATTTTCGTTACAAAACTTTTCAAAGTGCTGATTTTCAAACTCGGTACCATGATCACTCCTAATTGCTTTTAGTTTAAGATTGAGTTCATTCGAAACTCTATTATGAAACTTGATAAAAGCGGGAAAGGACTCATCTTTATGTGCAAGAAATGAAACCCATGTAAAACGTGAAAAATCATCAACAATTACAAGACCAAATTTCTTACCCCCTAGACTAGTAGTTCTAGTGGGTCCAAACAAATCCATGTGGATTAGTTCTAAGGGTTTTGTTGTTGAGACTATGTTTTTAGACTTAAAAGAGCTTCTCGTTTGTTTTCCTAATTGACATGCAGCACAAATTTTGTTCTTTTCAAAATCTATCTTTGGTAGTCCTTTGACTAGATCTTTTATAATCAATTTAGAAATTAAATTCATGCTAGCATGTCTTAACCTACGATGCCATAACCAACTAGTCTCATTGACTTTGGGACTCATGGCTACAAGACATTGGCCATCCTTCATGGTGAGATCATCAAGATCAACCATGTAAACATTTCCATGCCTATGTCCTGTGAGTATGATCTCATTGTCAATTGGACTACTAATTATGCATAGTGATGATTCAAATGACACTTTAAATCCCTTGTCACAAAATTGACTTATACTTAATAGATTATGTTTTAGTCCATTAACTAACAATACATTGTCAATAAAAGAGGAGGGTGAAATGGAGATTTTACCAACACCAATGATTTGACCTTTAGCATTGTCTCCAAATGTGACTACTCCTCCTTCTTTTGATTTCAAAGTGACGAAGAGACTCTTGTCACCGGTCATATGCCTTGAGCAACCACTATCAAGATACCACATTCTTCTTTTATTCCCGGCTGCAAGGCATACCTGCAAAATGATCATGTGAAGCTCTTAGGTACCCAAGTTTTCTTGGGTCCTTCGTGGTTAGTGTAGTTGGTTCCCTTAGGCACCCATACTTTAGTTATGTTTTTAGCTTTCACAAATGTACTCTTGTTAGTTTGGATCTTTCTTTGAATACAAGAGTAGACTTTATGTCCATTCTTTCCGCAATGAAAGCATGTAGGTTTTTCAGTTTTTACATCTTTTGCTTTTACAAAGAAATTCTTTAGATACTTTTGTTGTTTGTTAGTTTTATATCCTAATCTGGCTTTATTAAAAACAGCTCTTTGATTTGAAAGAATAAGATTTAATTTTTCAGAGCTTTGTGTGAATTTTTCAACAATTGGTTTGTATTTATGTACCTCATTCTTAAGATTTAAATTTTCTTTAACTAGTTCTTCCTTATCCTTTTTAAGGGATTCAACATTTTGTGCAAGTGAGGTATTATTATCGAGTAGAGATTTTACTTTTAGATTTAATTCCTTAATTAGTGTTTTTCCCATTTTATTTTCAATGCTAAGTTTTAAGTTTCTATTTTCTAGGTCAATGGTGTTAATATTTTTAACGCTCTCCTTCTCAATCAATAGGTTTTCAATATCTTCTTTCAGTTTTTGATTGGAGGCTTTTAACTCTTTATTCTTTGCTCCTAACATACTACAATCACCCATAAGTTCTTGAAAAGCTTCATACAATTCTTCTAAAGTAAAATTTATAGTTGAGTTTTGACATACCTCGTCGTCTTCGAATGCCATGAAGCACAAATTGGCGGTCTCTTCCTTCTCTTCCTCGGAGGATGATGTGTCACTATCATCCCATGTTGCCTTCAATGCCTTCTTCTTCTTCTTTCCAAAAAACTTCTTTTGTTGAGGGCATTCGGAACGAATGTGTCCCGGTCTCTTGCAATCGTAGCATATGATTGGATCTCTTTCTTTTTCTTTTTCTTTTTCCCAATCATTTCTCCCTCCAAACTTTTTCCTTGGAAAGGGTTTCTTTTTCCTCATGAATTTTTTAAACTTCCTAGCTATCAAACCCAAGTCCTCGTCCTCACTTTCTTCCTCACTCTCACTACTTTCTTCTTCACACATACTCGAAGTAGCCTTGAGTGCAATTGTCTTCTTCTTTGGCAAATCATCTTCATGTTGCTTCATCGTGAGCTCATGCGTCATCAATGAGCCCAAAAGTTGTTCTAGCCCCAAGGTGTTGAGGTCTTTGGCTTCTACGATCGCCGTGACCTTTGCTTCCCATGCTTTTGGCAAAGACCTGAGAATTTTACTTACAAGTTCCGGATTAGTATAAGATTTACCCAAACTCTTTAGACCATTAATTATATCGGTAAAGCGTGTAAACATGCATGTGATGGTTTCATTGGGTTCCATCTTAAACAACTCATATTTGTGAACTAGAATGTTCACTTTGGACTCTTTGACTTGATTTGTACCCTCGTGGGTAACTTCAAGCCTATCCCATATTTCCTTAGCGGAACTACATGTGGAGACTCTATTAAACTCATTTACATCTAGAGCACAAAATAATGAGTTCATGGCTCTTGAATTGAGTTGAGCCATCCTATCATCATTCTCATCCCAATCCTCCTCAGGTTTGGGAACTTGAATGCCATTAACCATGTGTGATGGTTCTTGTGGTCCCTTGACTATAACCCTCCACAAGGCATAGTCTTGTGCTTGAATGAAGATTCTCATTCTAGTCTTCCAATAGGTATAATTTGTCCCATTGAAGAGTGGAGGTCTATTGGTTGCTTGCCCCTCAGCAGGAACATTGTTAAAGGGTGTTGCCATCTAGATCTTTGGCTAAGACGGTTAGGTCTTTCAAGAAATACACAGAGCACCTGCTCTGATACCACTTGTTGCCCAGAGATGGTCACCCAAGAGGGGGGGTGAATTGGGTGTTTTAAAATTTTTGTCTAATTAAAAAATAAAACACACAAATGTATGAGCTAAAGCTAAAATAAAGCTATGAAGACAAACAATCGCAAACACAAGCTTTTATAGTGGTTCGGAGCCTCCACTGCTCCTACATCCACTCCCCAAAGCACCTTTGAGAATTTTCACTATAATCCACGATTACAGTACGGTAGTTTTTGCGAGTTCACTACCCAACTCGTTGTTTTACACCGGGCTAACAACAAACCCTATAACCCCCAATTTCACTTAGGCTTGGGACGCCTTTCCCTTGTTCCAAGTCCCTTGACTGGAACAAGCACCACAATGAAAGGTTTTACAAAGGATTGAAAAGCTCTAAATAAGCAAATATGACAATGATAAACAATAGAACCCGGAAGAATCCTTTTGCCGTTGGAAGCGTGGGAAATGATGATTTTTCCGATGTGGATCGCGTAGGCTTGAGTATGAGCTTTGAATCCCGAGCGGAAGAGAGTGGTTGAGCTTGAAATCACTTGGGATGCTTGAAAGCACTTGATTTCTTCACTTGAATGCACTCACTCCCTTGAACTTCTCTCTCTTGCTTCTCTCTTAAATGATCTAGCTTTGGGTTGGTGAAGAGTTGTTGAGAAGCACTTAAGAGGTCCCTTTTATAGCCCAAAAAGCAAATATAGCCGTTAGAGATAAAGTAAAAGAGATTTGAAATTCAAACCAAACCTGCAAAAGTTGTCAGTCGCGTCCCAGGTGCTCCGGAGACGTCTCCGCTTCAACGCGAGACGTCTCGGCTGTATAAATTTACTTTTCACTTTGTTTGGGGTCGACTCGGCACTTTACGGGGACGACTCTGAAATTGTATCGTTTGAATCCTTGTTTTTCTGTTTTTCTGAGAGGGTCGTCTCTGTACTTTACGGGGACGTCTCGGCTTGTTTGCACTTTTTGCATGGGGACGACTCTGCTGCCTTGGGGACGACTCTGCTGTTATAACTCCGAAAAACATGTCTTCTGGAATTCTCTGAGAGAGTCGACTCCGCTCTTTCAGGGGACGTCTCGGCTGCCTTATCACCGAAAATGACATCCTCTGGAAAACCCTGAGAGAGCCGACTCTGCTACCTCGGGGACGACTCGGGAAGTCTGCTTTTTACTTGCGGGGACGACTCCGCGTACGGTGGGGACGTCTCGCGCATATCTCTTGAAAACTGCCTTTCTGCCGCCACTGAGAGAGTCGACTCCGCTACTGAGAGAGTCGACTCTGCTATCGCGGGGACGACTCAGCAGGTGCCGGGGACGTCTCCAGACGTGCCAGTTCTTCCTGTTTGTACCAGAGACGTCTCTGAGACAACCCGGAGACGTCTCGGCTGTCCCTGAACTTTTTCTTTCATCTCAAAAATTCTTCAATAAGTCCTTAAAAAATCATGGGAACTTGCCTAGACATTTCTTAACAATATTCTTAATAAAATACATGAAATCCTCAATTAAATTGTTAAGATAAATGGAATTATACTCTAGTGTTTTGTATTCATCAAAATCCATTAGGGGGTCAACAATCATTTATTGCATATATTCTGTACATCTTTTTGAACTCTTATGATGTGATGAAGTCCTTAGGACTCTTTTAAGAGATAAAGGAGGATTTGTCTATGAGTCCTTAAACCAGTTCGCGACCAAACGACATGCTATTACTAGGATAATGGCATTATCAAGAATAGGTCATTGTGTGACATATTGTTGGTTGTCTTCTTAACTAAGGAGTGTAGAGATACTGATATGCCACACAGGTGAAGTATAGTAGTACATTTCACTGAACGTGACCAGTTCCGGAACGCTCTGCTGTCAAGAGATATTCCGAGTAGATATGGGTATATGTATCCCTCCGACCTGAGATCACCACGGTGACCAGCAAGCAACTCACTGTATTTTGGTACCGGACTATATGAGTTTCTAATTCGGTGATGAAAGGTTACTGGGTGCAGTCAGGTACTTGCGAAGTCGGTGTGTGAGTCAAGATGGAATTGACCCCTCTTGGTGACATGAGATAATGCTCTTATGTTCAATTTAGCAAAACCTTGGTAAGGATAATCCTTGTGAGGAGTCACAGGATCTGTAAAGTTGAAACATATTATAGATGAACTGATTAAAAAGTTGACAGTAAACTCTAAAGTCGTCCTGAGCATTTGGAGTCATAGGGATGAATTATACGGTAATCATAGTCTAAGGGTTCTTGAATGTTGCTTTGCAATCATTCGGCCTATCCGGACGTCGGGCATCATTGCTAAATAGTCATTCGATTAGTATAGAAAGTTGTTCTTGCACTACCGGTTTAGGTTCCAACCTATGGGGTCACACGCATAGAAGTTTCTAGGTTGATCAAATAGTTGATTGATGATTAAAAATCATTCAGAAATAATTTGGTCAATTCGATTGACAAATTATCCTAAGTAAAAGTTGCAGTAAAATAATTATTAAATTATTGAAGGATTAATTAGCAATTAGATTGCTAATGAACTTAATTTGATTGAGTAATTGGGCTTAGATTGAGCCAAATTGAATAAGATTCAATTTGGGCTACATCAGGGTTTGACCTAATTGGATTGGGTTCAACCCAAGTAGATTGAGCTTGACCCAATTGATGGAACTTGACCCAATTGGATTGGGCTTAATCCAAATTAATTAGAAGACCTTATTTGATGAGGATTATGAGTCCAAATAATCAGAATTGGATAAGGAGAAGAATCCCTAAATTTTAGGAACCCATTCTTATCTTTCTTGGAGAAGAATGACACTTTGTTTTATCTCCAAAATTCTCCATGCCTATCCTCTTTATTTTTGACCAAAAATTGGCATGAGAAGAGAGGAGGCGTGGAACTATATTTTATATAAAAATGGCACCTCAAATCTTCCTAAAAATATTAAGACAAAATTTCTAATTTGTATGGATTGCATGATGCATGAAATAGGATGGTCTGCAGCTGAACTTTGGACTCATGAATTTCTATCTTTTAGGGATCCAAAATGCACGAAATTAAGATATGCTTATCTTCTCTTAGCTGCCGAATCACCAGAATTTTTTGGGGATTTTATCAGCCAAATTAATTGGCTAAATTAGGGGTGAGGTGTGGGGGGTTTTTTGGCTATAAAAGACCCCCACACCTAGGGTTCAATATATACAATATTTAGAGGTTTCAAAAAATTCTGAAAAAAATTTCTGAGGGCCGCCATCCCTTCTTCTCCTTCTTCCTCACATCCATCCTCCATCTTCTTAAATAACAATCAAAGGTTGAGTATTTCGAAGGAGAAAGCTTCAGCCATTGCAGTGTTCCTACGCGAGCTAGCACTTCCGCGGAAGACGATCTACCTAGGGCTTCGCGTGGATAATCTATAGAGGCCGGACACATGTGCAGCTGCAAAGCGTGATCAAGGAGTCATCTAAGATCTCCAAGAAATTAGGTATGAGATTTGATCTCATTAAAGTTAAGATTAGTTCTTAAACATGGTTGCTGAAATTTCAGGGTTGCTAAAATTTCAGAATTGTATGTTGGACATACAATCATTATTTCATGCTTTACATAAATATTGAAATCATGGTTCTTATTTTTTTTTTGTAGAGATTGGATCTCTAACATGCATGAAAATTAAATAGTTTAATTTTTAAATGCTTTCGCTGTAATTTTTTGAAAATAAATGCATAAAGCCCGCAAGGGTTCCTTTCAATGTTATCAGAGCCAAGGTTCATTGAATGTTTAAACTGTTTATGCTTAAAACAATTGTATTAATCTAAGTAGTTTAGTAATCTAATTGGATTAATTACCAGGCCATCCGGTCATAGGAGAAAGAAGTGTTCGTTACTCTCTATTCCCATTCGATAGGATCTCCTATGGTGTGTTGGGGTGCCACTGTGATTGATCCTTGAAGATGAACAACGAAAGGTAGATTAAAATCTGTTTTAATCTTTGTAATTAAATCTGAGATTTATAAGTATGTTTAGATCAGATCTAAAGAGTATATGAATGATTTAGTTACTGATTTTGCATGATTTATCAGATCTGTAAATCAGTTCCATGTGATGCATGAGATCTAGGTAAATTCATATTGATGTATATGTTATATAAAGCATATGAATTAAATCTGAATTAAACATGATTAATTATAAATCTCAGATCTGAAAATAAGTTTTAAGAACTGAAACTTTATAATTAATATGTAATTAAGAATAATATAATGATCTGAATTTTTATAAACTTACACTTAATTAAGAATTAAGTGATGATGAAAATCTAGATCTAGAATTGTGAACTCAATTCAATGACATTGCATAATTCTTGGGGCATTTAGGTTAGCTCAAATCAAGTTTTTAAGATTGGGTTAGACCTAGGGCTAGAATCAAACATGGTCTAATTAGAATTAATTGATCAAATCTAATTAAGTAGTAACTAGATTAGGTCAAGAAAACTCTAAATCAAATACAATAGTTGTAGTTGATCAAATTTCATATTTTTGATTAGACCAAGATGGAACTTGATTGAGGCTCAGAGGTTGAGCCCGAGTCATTTGAGTAATCAAATCAAAATTGATTAGCCAGTTGGTGTCTAAGGTAAGTTTGGCAGTTTTGACCGGTGATTTTTAATTGGGAGCTACTCGCACTGATTCATCTTTATCGAGTTAATGGTATATCATTTCCACCGATCTCACTTACCTGGCTGACATGGTCAATCACATTTTGATTAGATCACTTAATGATTCGAGTTAACCCTTGTCTTTAAGAAAAATCAGTCTGACTGATTTAGGTGGCTCCTTAATCGGATTGAATCTAGTTCTTATTAACCTAACTTGATGAAGTCAGTGGGAGGATCTAGATTAGCCGATTCTTCTCTTCTCTTCTCAATTGAATCAAATCCTCTAAAATTATTAGGTCCCTAAAATGAAATGGCTATGGAAATAACTAGGTCATAGCCTTCCATTAAGTTGGAGGATAATGGGTCCAATGGCTAGATAATTATTGGAGGCGCCACACGCCTGGTGCTTATCTAACTATTGGAATAGTCATTCATAATATGATGAGTCAGGTGTACCTTCTACAGGTGATTGGGTTGGCCGAGCCACACTCGGGCCTGGTCATCTATTAGTAGATTACAATGAACCCTATCATGTTAATGGTTGGACCTAATCAGAACTTTCGGTGGAGGCGCCACACGCTTGCCGAAGAGAAGCCTGAGGCAAAATAAACACTAGAAATTGTTTAGATGAAACAATTGGTTGAGAACCTACCTATTGGTGCACACGGGTTGGCCGAGCCACACTCAGGCCCATATGCGATCAAGTGGATTTTAGTGCCCACTAAAGGGTTAAGAGTAATTCTTCGAATTGAATGTAGAGGTTTGATGATCCAAAGATTGATTTAAAGATTGATTTTGATGATCACAAAAACCTGAAAGTATAAATACTAATGTTTGTGTTGCAAGGAGAAAGATATTTATTTTGCAAGGAACATAGCAAGTTGGAAGAACACAAGAAGGCCTCCAAAGCTCTCAAGAAAAGTTGGAAGAAAGTTACACTTCATTGGCCCAAGTTTCAAGTTCAAAGGACTCAAGTTGGACGAGCAAATTCAAAGAAAAATCCAAAAGAATAGTCCTCGAGTCGACTCCTGAATAGTACGAGTCGACTCCAGGGAGTAACAAGACAGAAACACAGAGAGGCTATTTTGGACTCTGAGAGCCGAGTCGACTCCTGAAGAACTCGAGTCGACTCCGATGGCTGGCAGGTCGACTCCTAAGGAAGCTAGAGTCGACTCCCAGAGGAAAACAAGCAAAAAGTCAGAGAGCCAATTTCAGACACTGAGAGCCGAGTCGACTCCCGCAAAGTCCGAGTCGACTCCAAGACAGCACAACCCCAAAAATAGAAGACGGTATTTTCGTCTCTGAGAGGCGAGTCGACTCCAAGACAGTTCGAGTCGACTCCAAGGCAGCGCGACCCCAAAAGACAGAAGCTCGAGAGTTCGGACTCTGAGCACCGAGTCGACTCCCAGAATTTCCGAGTCGACTCGAGTGAGCAAAGTTGAAAAATGCATCCATGGATTCCTTGGGATGAGCCGACTCCAAGAAGTGCCAGGTCAGCTCCAGACTTTGGGGAGTCGACTCCGGGATAAGTCGAGTCGACTCCCAGTCGAGACAGCATTTTAATTCGAATTTTGAACAGTTGCTGAGCCGTCTCCAGAAAAGCATGAGTCGACTCCTGCAACAGTCGAGTCGACTCCAGATCGCGCGAGTCGACTCCGATCCCAATGGAAACATTGTCAGGAGTTGCAGAATGTGCACAACGGCTCTATTTTTGTCTCTAACGGCTAGATTTCTATTTCCACGACATCTAAAGCTATAAAATCAAGAGGAGAGTTAGGAAAGAAAAAAGGGAAGTGGAAGAAAACATTTAGGAAAGAGATCTCAAAGAAAAATCTCCCAAAAGCACAAAAGGGCCATTCAAAGCAAAATAGAGAGAAGAAGAGCATCCGAGTGAATCCCAAAGCTTCCTCTCCAACTGTGTGCTGCCTCAGTGATCCTCTACCTCGTGCGAAATCAGAAGAGGGTCAAGTAAAGAAGAAGCCGAGTTTCCTCATCTACACAACTTGTTTGAGGGCTTCTCTTTACCTATTTGTTTATATTGTTATATTTGCTTGTTTAAGAAGCTTTGATTTGTTTTAAATTCGTGTTCTAATATCTTGTAACTTGATTCAATCAAGGGATTGAATCAAGGGGTTAAGGTTTGTTGGTGAGCCAAAGGGAAAACCAACATTGTAAGGTTGTGGTTGGTGAGCCTTTGGGAAAACCAACTGGGTTGATTGTGAACCCGAAAAACAATCGTTGTAAGGTTGTGGTTGGTGAGCCTTTGGAAAAACCAACTGGGTTGATTGTGAACCCGGAAAACAATCGTTGTAAGGTTGTGGTTGGTGAGCCTTTGGGAAAACCAACTGGGTTTGATTGTGAACCCGGAAAAACAATCGGTTGGTTCTAGTCGGTGAGCCTGTAAAAACCGACCGAGTTCGTTGTGATCTCGCAAAACAACAAGTTGGGTTGTGAGCTTGTAAAACAACCGGCTGTAATCTGGAGGATTATAGTGAAATTCCCAAGAGGACTTGGGGAGTGGATGTAGGTGCTGGGGTGCACCGAACCACTATATGTTTGTTGTGTTTGTGATGCTTTTTGTCATTGTCTAACTTGCTCACTTACTTAGATAAATTGCTTGCTTAACTCTTATCTGCACATCCTTTAGTTGCAAGCATATTCAATTTACTTAATCAAGTCTCATTCAATAAATCAAACTGTTGCTAAGTTTAAATTCCACTGTGCATCTATACAACTTAGCATAATTAATTGAAAAGTTTTAGAAGTAGTATAAAAGTTTTAAAAGACCCAATTCACCCCCCCTCTTGGGTTGTATCTACTGGGCAACAAGTGGTATCAGAGCAGGTGCTCAAATATTATTTGTAGTCTTAACCGACTAGAGCCAAAGATCATGACAACCCCACATAACGTATTACTTGCTGAGGGACTTTCCACAAACAGACCTCCACTATTTGATGGATCTAACTATATTCAATGGAAAGCTAGACTGAAAATCTTTACTCAATCACAAAACTATGAGTTATGGAATGTCATAACAAATGGCCTACACACACCCACGAAATTAATTGAAAGTATGTTCGATAAAAATTTGGCTGAACTAAATGCTAAGGCTATGAACCTTCTCTACTGTGCATTTAATAAAAATATTTTCAACCAAATTTGTATATGTTCATCTGCCAAACAAATATGGGATACTCTTGAAGCAACTTATGATATTTCCGAAGAACCCCATGTTAGTTTACTTGAGGATAATTGCAAGACTAACATTGAGCATGCAGGAAACACTCTAAATCAGAAAGAAAGATTCAAAAGCTTCCTAAAGACAAAGAAGAAGAGGAAGATAGAAGAAAGGAAGAAAGAGATAAAAAGGAAGAAAGCCTTGACCAAGAAAGAGTAAAGCAAGAAATTAAAAGTTAGGAGCAACAATGATGATATTAGCTCTAAGGAACTACAAGAGGTAACTAACTCGTGCTTTATGGCACAAGAAGACAAGATAAAATCTGAATCTACTCTTATCTCAAATGATTTTCAAGAAGAATTCTCTTATGATGAATTATTAAATGCTTTTCATGATTTGTATGGTGAATGTAGAAAATTAGCTGTGAAGAATAAAAATCTTAAGAAACTAAATCTGAAAATTTCAAAAGAAAGAAATTCTAATGATGAAATATAAGATAAACTAAATTCTGAAAATGAAATTTTAAGGTTAAATTCAGAACAATTAATTCAGAAAAATCAGAATTTAATTAAAGAAAATCAAAACTTAAGTAAAGAAATTAACCAATTGAAGTCTTTTATTAACAAATTTACTGTAAGTTCAGAAAGATTAAAAATGATGTTTGAAAGCCAACATGCAGATTTTGATAAATCAAAATTTGGCTTAACTCCTTCACTTAGCAATGAATCCCTAAAGAAAAAAGTTATCAATTCACCAAGCAAACCATTAAATAAGATAACTTATTTCAAACATGAAAAGAATGGGTATAACAACTTTACCTATCATTCTAACATAATTAAATCAAGTAGTAAAGTTATTACAATTAAACAAATTTGGGTTCCAAAAGGAACTATATGTCCTAACTCTCAAGAACCCAAGCAAGCTTGGGTACCCAAAATGAAAATATGAGGATGTAGATTAAGGTGTGCCAAGATACCCATGAAACAAATAGAACTTTCATACAAATGGGTGCTCTAGACACACATTAAAGAGTGAAACTTAAAATACACTTATGAAAAGTAATTAAAAAATTAATAATAATGAAATCAGTAACCCTTGCATCTCATCATTACTTTTGCTTTAGTATTTGATTAAAATATGAATTGCAAGTATTGATCAATTTTGTGATATAGAAAATACTTTTGAAAATATTATCAAATCACTTCATTTTATAGTATGATTTACTCACTATTGGATAAGTTGCTAAGAATAACTCTATGAATTCTCTATATGCTTGATTGAGAGTTTTTATCCATGGCATTATTGTTTATCGATCATAGATATGAAAATGTGCACTTGGTATACCTTTGAATATATGCACTATGAATACCAAGATTAAAGAAACCATTTTGGATATAAAATCAACTCATGCTAGTATGTACTTAATCTCAAAAGACCTTGCTTTTGGCTTACTTAGAGTATCTTCTGAAAGGTCAAAGTTTACTATGCATGTTAACTAAGGAAACAAACAAAAATCAATTTTTAAATCTAAAAATGTTGTTTCCAACACTAAGTTTTCAAAAGCTTACATTGGTTTTGTTCTTGGCACTTAAATTGAAATATTTTCTGCATTGGCACAAACTCACAAAAAGGAATCAAATGAAAAAGGTCTGCAAACTATGAATCATGGCATATTGTTGAAAACCAATTTTGTATTAAGTTGTGCACAGAAGATAATATTGAATGCAATTGCTTCTGCACCAAGAACACCATAAGTTAAAATAGGATCAATAGAATCCTTGAAGAAATGAAGAAGGCAATGTTGTATGATAGTCTGATTAAAAGCTATCATCATTGCTTGTCATATATATGGTATCTATTAAGTCTATTATTAATGAAAACTCCATTTGATCTTCTGAAAAATAGAAAATGATCTATTGCATATCTTTCATATTTTTCAGTAACTTATGATATGCTTGATATGGTCTTTTGAAAATAATGCCAAATCTGATACAGATATTTTTATCTTTGGATATCATTCATCAAGCAATGCATATAGAACATTCATGAAAAGATTCTAGTTGTAGAAATATGAATTCATTTTATTCTCTATGAGACTAATGATTTATTATCAAGATACTAAAATTAGATTATATATGTATATGGTTAATCTTTTACATATAACAATCTGAAAACTTGTTAATAATTAGAACCAAATTGAGTTTTTCAGAAATGCACTCAATAAAGAAAAATTGATAACTACTAAAAGACTAAATCAAGAAAAGATGAAATAGATCTTGATGAAATTCTTGCATGATTAGAAGTAAAGATCACCATTATCATCTGCTTGCTTTATGAGCTTTATATTCTGTCAAATGAATGTGTAGAATACACTCCTATGTGGTTATTTCATTAAAAAGGGATCTATGTAAAATAACCACCTTATTTGAAAACACTCATTACAAATATGATAAAGTAATTTGTGATTTGGAACAAGCATCAAAAGCATGATAGAATAATTATTTAATAGACCAGACTGTGTGATCATTATGTGCCCTTGTGCAAGACTTCAATCTAACTCTAATGAATCATAATTTATTGATAACAAATGAATCATAATCTGAATTTTGATAGAAACAATTGTTTAAGGCAATTTGATCAAAACTTAGCTAGCATGCCTTATTGATAATTATCTTAAGCAAATAGAATCTAAGCTAAATTGATGTTGAAAATAAAAAATTAATTTGACCTTGATGAATCTTCCTATTGCTTCACATGCTTGTCCTTGAACAGTCTTGGTTAATGAAACTATCTCTTTAGTTCAAGTGACATATGTTTGCTTATATTTAGGCAATCTCTTGAGTAAAGTGACTCAACATTCAATGATTATCATATCTTAGGTTGAGTTACCTAGTTAAGAAATATGCTATATGAATGTTTTGTATCTTGAAGAAACTAATGACTTTCTTTCAAGAAAGAAAAGAATTATGTTAATAATGCAGGATCCTTGAGCAAGAAAATGAGAGATTTCAACTTGAAGGATATCTCCACGTAAGATACAATAAACATTCTCATGCAAACAAGAGAGAGGACCTTCTTCAGCTAAAAGTTCATACATAAGAAATCTAGTAGGTATTTGACTGAAGAATGCAGAATGGATTGGTAATTCTAGATACCTCTCTCATAAATTAATTGAGCAAAGTCAATAACTTAAATCTTAGTATGGCATGGTTAAAATCTTTAATTATTAATTCCTTGATATCATGTCTATATATATGTATTCATTGACTTATGCTTTCAGAAATTGATTCATGGTTTGCTCAAATTAAAATGCACCTATGCCTATATCATAACCATGAAATACACAAATATATGCTTAAAATTTTGATGTAAAATAACTTGTGAAAAGTTATGAATCCTTGAGCACAATGAAAATATTGTTTGCATGATATACATCTATATGATACATAAGATTATTTTTTTATTCTGCTCTTTCATGTAAATTACTTGAGAATAACAAAAAGAGAGAGAGATAAAGAAAAGAAAATAGATATTATTCAAGAGATGTAAAATCTAAGCAAAGGCAAATACTCCAATCTTAAGGAAAAGAAAAACAAGCATAATATATTCAGCACTTTTGGAAGGGATAAAATCTGTAATTAATTACACTTAAACAGGGAAAGTTTGAAGTGAACATTTGAACCTTTCTATACTGCTCATCATAGGGATGGTGCCAATGGGGAGGTTAGTGGTAGTACCCGGCACTATTTGACCCAACTATTCGGTGTAGGGCATATTAGAGACGGCACAAGAGGGAGGCTAGTGGTAGTCCCTCGTGCCCCTTCCAACTCCACCGGATAGGGAGCAAATAGAGAATAGAGCATAAGAAAGTAAAAATGAATGACAAAGTAAATGAAAGTACATAAGAAGCATCAGGTCAAGCTTTAATCACTTGAAAACACACCTTAAGGATGAAATCAATGCAAGATTATATTTAAATAGGGGGAGTTTATTTGAAAAAGAATTGATTTTGATCCTTGATATGCTTATTCTTAATATTTTAATGCATGACTTAACACGTAATATGTTTTGCATGTGGCATGATGCTTTAAATTACGGACTCTCAATATTGTGTAATGCTCCATGCTTGGATAATTTGATTGAATATTTGAAGTACTATTTTTTTAAGTAATATTAGAAAAAGAAATTTCAGTTTTGTCATTCACGTTTATCTTTGAAAGTTAAATAGATGTGCAAAAAGAAGAAGAGAAGGATATTTCTATTTAGGCAAAATGAATTGATCTTGATCTATCTTTCTACTTGCCTAACTTTGATACATAATGTCCTAATACTTGTTAAAATATCCTCCATCGTGTATCGAAACTCAATATTAAATATAAAGATTCTGAAAGTGCTCTAATGTTATTGAAATATGTGTTTTCAATCATAATGATTTAAGATGAGCTACAGTGTGGAAGATACATATCTCAAACTATGACTTTGAAAGCCTCTATTGAAAATCTTTATGAAATTCAGAATCTGATTTTATATAAAAGCTTAAACTCAATATGATTTCTAAATAAAATCTTAATGTAAGAAAAACAGAATTAATTTACTTAACATCTTGATGCCTTGGTTGATTGCTCCGATACGCATCCGAAACATATCATTACTTATCTTTAGAGTGTACCAATATTGGTCCAAATGATGTGTCTTTCGATGATCTTGATTGCAAACAAAAATTTCTAAATATATGATTTTATTTTGATATTAAAAAGATTTATTGTGTTTCATGTATACATTGCTGAAAAACTGTGATTAAGAAATTGAGTTCATGCATCTTTTGAGGGGGAGCTTTAGATATTCAGTATCTCAAACCTTGATTTTTATGGATTGATTTTGATGAACCTCCTTATATTGCAAGACTTGCTTTAAAGGTTGTCTATAAAGGTTGTCTTATCTCAAACATTGAGTCTTATGAAAATAAGCTGATACTTATAGAAAATATATTTGTTTTGAGATTGACAATTTTATTGAACATTATCTTCAAATTCTAAACTCTTAAATGGAATGATCAATTAAGGGGGAGAAAGAAAATTTCAGAAGGAAAGATCATATGAAACTTAATCGCATAAATCCATAACTAAAGGAGAGAGAAATGAAAAGTGATCCTAATACTCTCCAATATGTATCATCTGAAATTTAATCTGAAAAACTTTATGATACAACTTGAGGCTTGTTATTTGGTTAATATATCTTATGCATAAATCATGAACCAAATTGCAATTCAAATAGTTGATCTTAAGAGCCTCTAATTTAATGAAAAAGGGGGAGAATGATATGTTGAATTTGCTTGAGTATCTTTTAGAAAATTTATTTTTAAATTTACTAATGAGTCCTAATTGGCTTGCTCTTTAGAACTTCAAATTTTGTGCCAATTCATATTTTTATGTATCAAATTGTGCTTATTTTCTAAAGAAATAAAAGAAAGTCTTTAAATGAGCTCTAAGATGTATCAAAAATTGCATATTTTGGTATTTGTGCCCCAATGCTCTTATTATCATAAAAGAACTTTGAAGTCATTAAGAATTAATGATCCAACATGATGATATGTTTTTCAAGTATATAAGTTTTGATCTTATACTCTGAAAATTAATTAAATTGCTCTCATGTTGATAAAATACTTAATATATTGGGCAAAAGATCTTAAATGAACAAGCTTTCATACTTATTATTGAAGAGAGGTTAGATTTCCATTCGCGCTTTCTTTGAATATCATTCATGGTACTTCTTGAATTAACTTGAGAAAGATTCCACCTACACTTAATTTGAAAACTATCTTTGGAATCACATTCGATGTGTTCTGCTCTGAAACTATCTTAATTGGCTCTGATCTATGCTCATTAATCTTATTCTAATATTATTCATATCCTTGCAATAATTTGACATGAAAATCAGAGTACAATAAGAAAAAGAAATATTTGAGTAGTCTTATCTTTGTGCTTAATGTTTCACTATCTTTTTGATGTTGTCAAAAAGGGGGAGAAATATCTAAATATATGTTCATAATGCTTTATGTTTTGAATTGAATACAAACCAGCTTAAATTTAGATATGTTGATTATGTTAAGCTGATTAAATCTAAAGCATTATCATAAAGTATGTTTTAAATATATATCTTTTCTACTTCATGCAACTTAGCTATGCACTACTTCTAGAACACAATATATTTTATATTGCATATACTCCAAGTTTTGTCATCATCAAAAAGGGGGAGACTGATGACCCAAAGATTGATTTAAAGATTGATTTTGATGATCACAAAAACCTGGAAGTATAAATACTAATGTTTGTGTTGCAAGGAGAAAGATATTTATTTTGCAAGGAACATAGCAAGTTGGAAGAATACAAGAAGGCCTCCAAAGCTCTCAAGAAAAGTTGGAAGAAAGTTACACTTCATTGGCCCAAGTTTCAAGTTCAAAGGACTCAAGTTGGACGAGCAAATTCAAAGGAAAATCCAAAAGAATAGTCCTCGAGTCGACTCCTGGATAGTACGAGTCGACTCCAGGGAGTAACAAGACAGAAACACAGAGAGGCTATTTTGGACTCTGAGAGCCGAGTCGACTCCTGAAGAACTCGAGTCGACTCCGATGGCTGGCAAGTCGACTCCTAAGGAAGCTAGAGTCGACTCCCAGAGAAAAACAAGCAAAAAGTCAGAGAGCCAATTTCAGACACTGAGAGCCGAGTCGACTCCCGCAAAGTCCGAGTCGACTCCAAGACAACGCAACCCCAAAGACAGAAGACGGTATTTTCGTCTCTGAGAGGCGAGTCGACTCCAAGACAGTTCGAGTCGACTCCAAGGCAGCGCGACCCCAAAAGACAGAAGCTCGGGAGTTCGGACTCTGAGCACCGAGTCGACTCCCAGAATTTCCGAGTCGACTCGAGTGAGCAAAGTTGAAAAATGCATCCATGGATTCCTTGGGATGAGCCGACTCCAAGAAGTGCCAGGTCAGCTCCAGACTTTGGAGAGTCGACTCCGGGATAAGTCGAGTCGACTCCCAGTCGAGACAGCACTTTAATTCGAATTTTGAACAGTTGCCGAGCCATCTCCAGAAAAGCATGAGTCGACTCCTGCAACAGTCGAGTCGACTCCAGATCGCGCGAGTCGACTCCGATCCCAACGGAAATATTGTCAGGAGTTGCAGAATGTGCACAACGGCTCTATTTTGTCTCTAACGGCTAGATTTCTATTTCCACGACATCTAAAGCTATAAAATCAAGAGGAGAGTTAGGAAAGAAAAAAGGAAAGTGGGAGAAAACATTTAGGAAAGAGATCTCAAAGAAAAATCTCCCAAAAGCACAAAAGGGCCATTCAAAGCAAAATAGAGAGAAGAAGAGCATCCGAGTGAATCCCAAAGCTTCCTCTCCAACTGTGTGCTGCCTCAATGATCCTCTACCTCGTGCGAAATCAGAAGAGGGTCAAGTAAAGAAGAAGCCGAGTTTCCTCATCTACACAACTTGTTTGAGGGCTTCTCTTTACCTATTTGTTTATATTGTTATATTTGCTTGTTTAAGAAGCTTTGATTTGTTTTAAATTCGTGTTCTAATATCTTGTAACTTGATTCAATCAAGGGATTGAATCAAGGGGTTAAGGTTTGTTGGTGAGCCAAAGGGAAAACCAACATTGTAAGGTTGTGGTTGGTGAGCCTTTGGGAAAACCAACTGGGTTGATTGTGAACCCGGAAAACAATCGTTGTAAGGTTGTGGTTGGTGAGCCTTTGGGAAAACCAACTGGGTTGATTGTGAACCCGGAAAACAATCGTTGTAAGGTTGTGGTTGGTGAGTGATAGTCAACTTTAAAAACCACGCAATAGCACGTATCTAGTAGGATAGTGATTACGGGTATCGATCCACAGGGATTGGGGTATAGTTGTCTTTCTTAAAAATAAAAATATTTAAAAAGGATGAATTTGTGAAGACTATTAAACTAAGCAATTTAATAAAAGAAAATGCAATTAAAGGGATATCAATTTGGGAGAACCTAGGGCAAGGAATTCACCACTAACATCGGAATAAGGATTAATTATATTTTAATTTATTCTTGGATAAACATGCAAATTGGCTGCAAGCCTAATAAGCATTTGAATAAAAATTCACAAAAGTAATTTGGGCATAATCCATCTTCAGTTGGCATGAAATGTCTACCCTAATCTAAGGTGGTAGCACACTATATCTTCCTTAAGCATGGACTATCTTATATTTACTTAGTGATCATGAAGAACAGTTGTACGAACATCATACTTAAAATCACAGAAATTAAATATGATTCAAAAGAAGATATCCATTATAAACAATAAGTTCATACAACCCCAAGAATATAAAATAAAATATAAAACCCGTGTTCCTTTGTTAGGGCTGCATCCAGCCCCGGAGAAGAGATCAGGCTTCCATGCAGTGGTGGACGGCGGCAGCAGCACAGCAGCAGCAGGTCCTTCCTTCTTTATTTCTTCCTTTGGGAAATATTCCCAAAATACCCAAAAGGTTTCTCTCTCCTGGCTCTATGGGATTCGGCCTGTGAACCCGAGCTCTTCTTCTCCTCGTCGTGAATTTGGCCTCTGAGGAGATGGGAGAAGCCTCCCCCCCCGGTGGGGGAAGAAGGAATGGGATCAGCCCCCTCCCCTCGTGGGGAAGAGGAGGAATGCCTTTCTCGGTTCACGCCTGGGCCTTTTATAGGCTCAGCATCCCCTCTCTCTTCTTCCGCGTTTCACGTTGCGATAAGGATGGATTGAAGCTGGATGAAGCTGAGGATTTGTTGCTTGATTTGATTCGCTGGGATCTCTGTTCCGCTGATGAGAGCTGATGCCATTTGGGAGTGATCCGGAAGAGTTGGGGATGAAGACACGTGAAACAAGGGATGTTTGGATGAAGCGGCTTTGGGATGCGGCTGTAGGCTTTTGAGAAGATCTCGGATGGTTGTTCTTTGGATGCGGAAGGAACTGGGAGCGTGGAGTTGGGATCAATCCGGAAGAAACGGAGTGACGAGGGAAGAGGGCTGATGAACTTGGGACGGTTCTATTCGTGGAAGGATCCGTGGGATAAGGATGAACTCGATGTGGAAGAAACTCGGACGTGAGGGGAAGTTTAGATGTGAGCGTGGGAAGGATGACGTGGATGCGAGATGAATTTGGGATGCTGGGATCTAGCGGAAGAAGCTGGGTGGAAACGTGGAGTTGTGTCACGGAGAAATGGGTGTTTGATACAGGGGATGTGATCCTATTCAGTTGGTAAGATGGTTGTGTCAGAATATGAGAGAGTCTTGATTTGCGGGGTGCATGTGGTTTAGGTCCAGAAATAATCCCTAATAAACTTGACTCAACCTGCATACATTAGACTCAATCAGTAAATAAGTAAAACTTGAATAATTTATTAAAATGCAATGATGAAGGTAACACATTTTTTAGTTGAATTTATAAAATATATGAATTAAAATAATGATAAGTGCTATGAATAAGATATTAATTTATGCATTATTTAGCACTTATCACACCCCCCAACCTACATTTTGCTAGTCCTCAAGCAAAATAAAAGCTAACTCACTTTCGCAGGAATCGCGATTGCATTTACCGTATGCAATAAGGCTTTAAACCCCTAGGTGGCCCTAGTGGACGAGTTTTGTCTCGTGAGGGTTTCCGGCTCAGGTACCCACAAACTGTAGTCGAAAGAATTTATTTTATTAATTTATAAAATCTAATTTCAAATGCATAAGTGCCAAGAATTTTAAAAGCACACAAAGTTTTAATTACTAAGTCAGCCCAAATCCTAGGTCAGTATGCAATTTAAGTTGAAGTTATTAAGTTTCTATTAGAGAGTTGTAAGGCTAATTTATACTTGGGTGCTCGGTGATATATGGACCATACACAAGCTAAGGCTTTAGATTCCCCAAAATACTGCTAAAGCTAGTAGGTCCCAAGAATTGGTCAGATAAGACCTATTCACTGATTCAAAATCATCCTATCTTGCAGGATTTCGAGAGTTGTGGATGTTTACTTTAATACCTCATGGGCTTTATCTGTAATATTCCAGTTTACTCGAATTTTTACAACGACGGCTTTCACACTATCGTCTTTTTTTCAAGGTCAATATTATTTTCTTTTTTTCTTTTTCTCTGTTTTTTTTGAGATTTATAAATTACGCACTTTTACTCTTGTAATGATTCCTTCGTGTAGCGAGCACTCAGTCAACACTCCCACACCAGATGGCGTAAGGTGTTGGGCATCAAGACTCCCCTACGGACCTATGCTCGGGTTCCTCATTACAAGCCCGCTGACCTTTGACAATAGGTAGCCCTTTTCGATGTACCTGACTAAATTCACCCCCTTTTTTTTTAAATAGTGAATTAGATAGGTATGATTCATCAGGACTCAAGGTTGCTACCAGACTTAACAACATAATGTTGAACCTAATCCTTAGAAGTGCAGGCCATGTGTGTTGTGAAATTCCAAAGTAAAAATTATCTTACAACTCGCTAAAAGAATTTTTAATAAAAAGAACTCAAATTGACTTACTCCTGACTAGTTATTGGGCTTTTTAGATTTTATATACTTTGTGTGTTTATCATTTCAGCACTAAAGCATAGAAATTAGGTTTTTTTTTTTTTGAAATTCACTTTTTTTTTAAATTCACTTAAAAATGTGAAAATGCGAAAAATTTCTTCAAAAATTCGAATCCTATACCCCCCAACCTAGATCAGACATTGTCCTCAATTTTTTTTTTGATGAATTTTTTTTTTGAATATTATATTATTATTTTTATTGTTTTATATATTTTTTTATTTTGGACGAAAATATGATGCATATGGAGGATAGAAGCATTTTACCGTAGTTGCATTAGTAATATGAGGGATCCTGAAAAAAATGTGACAAGAAAATATGCAAAAATAACCAACGAGAATTGGGTTGCCTCCCAACAAGCGCTAAGTTTAACGTCTTCAGCCAGACGCAGTGCATCCTTAATTATATCATGCCGGGTTCATGCCGAGTTTTCCAAAGAAGAAAATTTGTGGAAGACTGATTGTCGGGCACGGAGTTATACTCTTCTGATCAGTCAAGTCAAGCATGCACTAAAAGAAAACACGTCAAATCCTTGTATTTGCCCTAAAATCACTAGACAGCTCCTAACTGATTTGAAGAGGGCACCTAAGCCTCCAATCCGGTCTTATGAACTTAGTTGACCAGGTAAGCTCCCAGATAAGTGGGGGGGTCACGATGCGTTGCAAAGGTCCCACTTAAAAACCACTTGCCTCGAACAGATGAATTGTCTCTCTTAAAGGGACAAAGCTTGCCTAGACATCAACTGAGCCACAGAGCGAAATTGGTGCAACTTTCGGTGATCTTCGTCCTATTGAGCTCGAATGTCCCTAGGGGCCAATGTCTAATTGATTTTAATTAATGTGATAGCTATGTGAGAATTGATTCACCTAATTTGGGCAAGAATCTGGTGATGAAATCCAGTTCTTATCTTGTTGGGATGATTGCCCTTACTATGTGCGGATTAATTGGTGTATGTGTATCAAGCATGCATTCACACTTTTGCTGAATTTAAAATCAAACAATCACCACATAAGAAAATTTAAATAAGAAATGTTCAGATGTTACCAAGAGGAATTTTTCCAGCAATTTTTAAAGCAAACCTTTACAGCATTCCTTTGCCAATAATTTCCTTTCTGAATGTCCCAAACTTCCTCTTTGGTTCCTGATGAAATGATACCAAGAAAAATCAAAAATTAGTAAGAGAGGAGAAGGAGATAAGGAAAGTAAAAATAGAAACTATTTTTATTTTATTTTTTTTATTTTTCAAATTTTTTTTTTGAAAAATTTTTTTTTAATAAAAAGAAAAACAACTATGCTACCAATCTCCGGCAACGGCGCCAAAAATTGATAGTCAACTTTAAAGACCACGCAATAGCACGTATCTAGTAGGATAGTGATTACGGGTATCGATCCACAGGGATTGGGGTATAGTTGTCTTTCTTAAAAATAAAAATATTTAAAAAGGATGAATTTGTGAAGACTATTAAACTAAGCAATTTAATAAAAGAAACTGCAATTAAAGGGATATCAATTTGGGAGAACCTAGGGCAAGGAATTCACCACTAACATCGGAATAAGGATTAATTATATTTTAATTTATTCTTGGATAAACATGCAAATTGGCTACAAGCCTAATAAGCATTTGAATAAAAATTCACAAAAGTAATTTGGGCATAATCCATCTTCAGTTGGCATGAAATGTCTACCCTAATCTAAGGTGGTAGCACACTACATCTTCCTTAAGCATGGACTATCTTATATTTACTTAGTGATCATGAAGAACAGTTGTACGAACATCATACTTAAAATCACAGAAATTAAATATGATTCAAAAGAAGATATCCATTATAAACAATAAGTTCATACAACCCCAAGAATATAAAATAAAATATAAAATCCGTGTTCCTTTGTTAGGGCTGCATCCAGCCCCGGAGAAGAGATCAGGCTTCCATGCAGTGGTGGACGGCGGCAGCAGCACAGCAGCAGCAGGTCCTTCCTTCTTTATTTCTTCCTTTGGGAAATATTCCCAAAATACCCAAAAGGTTTCTCTCTCCTGGCTCTATGGGATTCGGCCTGTGAACCCGAGCTCTTCTTCTCCCCATCGTGAATTTGGCCTCTGAGGAGATGGGAGAAGCCTCCCCCCCCGGTGGGGGAAGAAGGAATGGGATCAGCCCCCTCCCCTCGTGGGGAAGAGGAGGAATGCCTTTCTCGGTTCACGCCTGGGCCTTTTATAGGCTCAGCATCCCCTCTCTCTTCTTCCGCATTTCACGTTGCGATAAGGATGGATTGAAGCTGGATGAAGCTGAGGATTTGTTGCTTGATTTGATTCGCTGGGATCTCTGTTCCGCTGATGAGAGCTGATGCCGTTTGGGAGTGATCCGGAAGAGTTGGGGATGAAGACACGTGAAACAGGGGATGTTTGGATGAAGCGGCTTTGGGATGCGGCTGTAGGCTTTTGAGAAGATCTCGGATGGTTGTTCTTTGGATGCGGAAGGAACTGGGAGCGTGGAGTTGGGATCAATCCGGAAGAAATGGAGTGACGAGGGAAGAGGGCTGATGAACTTGGGACGGTTCTATTCGTGGAAGGATCCGTGGGATAAGGATGAACTCGATGTGGAAGAAACTCGGACGTGAGGGGAAGTTTAGATGTGAGCGTGGGAAGGATGACGTGGATGCGAGATGAATTTGGGATGCTGGGATCTAGCGGAAGAAGCTGGGTGGAAACGTGGAGTTGTGTCACGGAGAAATGGGTGTTTGATATAGGGGATGTGAGCCTATTCAGTTGGTAAGATGGTTGTGTCAGAATCTGAGAGAGTCTTGATTTGCGGGGTGCATGTGGTTTAGGTCCAGGAATAATCTCTAATAAACTTGACTCAACCTGCATACATTAGACTCAATCAGTAAATAAGTAAAACTTGAATAATTTATTAAAATGCAATGATGAAGGTAACACATTTTTTAGTTGAATTTATAAAATATATGAATTAAAATAATGATAAGTGCTATGAATAAGATATTAATTTATGCATTATTTAGCACTTATTAGTGAGCCTTTGGGAAAACCAACTGGGTTTGATTGTGAACCCGGAAAAATAATCGGTTGGTTCTAGTCGGTGAGCCTGTGAAAACCGACCGAGTTCGTTGTGATCTCGCAAAACAACAAGTTGGGTTGTGAGCTTGTAAAACAACCGGCTGTAATCTGGAGGATTATAGTGAAATTCCCAAGAGGTCTTGGGGAGTGGATGTAGGTGCTGGGGTGCACCGAACCACTATATGTTTGTTGTGTTTGTGATGCTTTTTATCATTGTCTAACTTGCTCACTTGCTTACTTAGATAAATTGCTTGCTTAACTCTTATCTGCGCATCCTTTAGTTGCAAGCATATTCAATTTACTTAATCAAGTCTCATTCAATAAATCAAACTGTTGCTAAGTTTAAATTCCACTGTGCATCTATACAACTTAGCATAATTAATTGAAAAGTTTTAGAAGTAGTATAAAAGTTTTAAAAGACCCAATTCACCCCCCCCTCTTGGTTGTATCTACTGGGCAACAAGGTTATCAATTTGTATAAAATAGTAGGAGTATCTATAGACTAAAGTTCAAGTCCTAGGTTTTGTCAATTCATATACTAATAAGTCGATTTTTCTTTATGCAGAAATGGCTACAAATTTGTTGCTCTGATCGCTATTGGATAGCGACAAGCTGACAGGACCTAACTTTAACAATTGGCTTAGAAAGCTTAAGATAGTCTTAGAGCACGAACAGATTCTGTACGTTTTGACAGATTTGGTACCTGAGCAGCCCGCACCCAATGCCCGGAGAACGGTCCGAGAAATTTATCAGAAATGGCTCAGTGACTGAGTCATTGTATGGTGCATTATGCTGGCTGTAATGAGCGATGAGTTCAATTGCAGATTCGAGAATAATCATCCAGAAGACATGCTTCAAATATTGAATGAGTCTTTTGGAGTTTTTGACGATGTTGAAAGGCACAAGACTAGTTGTGCCATATTCAGCACTTGAATGAAGGATGGAGCTTCAGTTACTGATCACGTACTATGCATGATTGAGTTAATTGAGCGTTTGAACACACTCGGATTTTTTCTACACGATCAGCTAGAAAAGGATGCCATTCTGAATTCCCCGCCTTCATCTTACCGCCCATTCCTTACTCATTTTAGAATGACAAAGCCTGCAGTGAATTACCACAGATTGCTGCAGACCTTTGAGAAGAATCATCAGCTTCAAAAGGAGTCGGTGCATGTGGTGGGAGGATCTTCAGGAGGGCATCGTCCTTTTGAGAAAGGGAAGAAGAAAAATAAAAATAAAAATAAGAAGGTGCAACGTGCTAAGACATCTCAGCAAAGTCAGACCAAGAAAATCAAGGCTGACTAGAGTCAGGCAGAGTGCTTCTATTGCAAGAAGCAGGAGCACTGAAAGAGGAATTATCCTCAGTACATTGCCTCACTTGATCCAAATAGGCCAAGCAAGAGAAAAGAGCAATCGGTTGCAAATCAAGGTACTTATATGATAACACCTTGTAATTTCTCTATTTGTAATAATTCGACCTAGGTATTAGATACTGGTAGTCCTTATAATATTTGCAATTCGTTGCAGGAACTTTAGATCAGTAAGAGGTTTGGAGATAGCAAAAGAATTATGATGTTAAAGATGGAAGATATGTTCCAGTTCTACCTTTAGAAAGTCTTAAACTTGTTTTCAATTCTCATATTATTGTCTTCAGTGATTGTCACTATTGTCCATCGTTCTTACTGACCCTATCATGTTAATGGTTGGACCTAATCAGAACTTTCGGTGGAGGTGCCACACGCTTGCCGAAGAGAAGCCTGAGGCAAAATAAACACTAGAAATTGTTTAGATGAAATAATTGGTTGAGAACCTACCTATTGGTGCACATGGGTTGGCCGAGCCACACTCAGGCCCATATGCGATCAAGTAGATTTTAGTGCCCACTAAAGGGTTAAGAGTAATTCTTCGAATTGAATGTAGAGGTTATCAATTTGTATAAAATAGTAGGAGTTTCTATAGACTAAAGTTCAAGTCTCTAGGTTTTGTCAATTCATATACTAATAAGTCGATTTTCCTTTATGCAGAAATGGCCACAAATTTGTTGCTCTGATCGCTATTGGATAGAGACAAGCTGACAGGACCTAACTTTAACAATTGGCTTAGAAAGCTTAAGATAGTCTTAGAGCACGAATAGATTCTGTACGTTATGACAGATTTGGTACCTGAGCAGCCCGCACCCAATGCCCGGTGAACGGTCCGAGAAATTTATCAGAAATGGCTCAGTGACCGAGTCATTGTATGGTGCATTATGCTGGCTGTAATGAGCGATGAGTTCAATCGCAGATTCGAGAATAATCATCCAGAAGACATGCTTCAAATATTGAATGAGTCTTTTGGAGTTTTTGACGATGTTGAAAGGCACAAGACTAGTTGTGCCATATTCAGCGCTTGAATGAAGGACGGAGCTTCAGTTACTGATCACGTACTATGCATGATCGAGTTGATTGAGCGTTTGAACACACTCGGATTTTTTCTACACGATCAGCTAGAAAAGGATGCCATTCTGAATTCCCCGCCTTCATCTTACCGCCCATTCCTTACTCATTTTAGAATGACAAAGCCTGCAGTGAATTACCACAGATTGCTGCAGACCTTTGAGAAGGATCATCAGCTTCAAAAGGAGTCGGTGCATGTGGTAGGAGGATCTTCAGGAGGGCGTCGTCCTTTTGAGAAAGGGAAGAAGAAAAATAAAAATAAAAATAAGAAGGTGCAACGTGCTAAGACATCTCAACAAAGTCAGACCAAGAAAATCAAGGCTGACTAGAGTCAGGCAGAGTGCTTCTATTGCAAGAAGCAGGAGCACTGGAAGAGGAAGTATCCTCAGTACATTGCCTCACTTGATCCAAATAGGCCAAGCAAGAGAAAAGAGCAATCGGTTGCTAATCAAGGTACTTATATGAATACACCTTGTAATTTCTCTATTGGTAATAATTCGACCTAGGTATTAGATACTGGTAGTCCTTATAATATTTGCAATTCGCTGCAGGAACTTCAGATCAATGAGAGGTTTGGAGATAGCAAAAGAATTCTGATGTTAAAGATGGAAGATCTGTTCCAGTTCTACCTTTAGAAAGTCTTAAACTTGTTTTCAATTCTCATATTATTGTCTTCAGTGATTGTCACTATTGTCCATCGTTCTTACTGAATGTAATTTCTGTAGGCCTTTTGGCCATGAACGGTTATAAAATTTTAATAAAGAAATATTTTTGTGATATCATTAGGAATGGTGTTACTGTAATGAATGAACGATTGAGCAATGGCATCTACTTATTATCACAACTTGTTAATGTAATGTACACATCAAGTAAGCATCCTAGAATAGATAGTGTCTCTGATGTTTACCTTTGGCACTGTAGGCTAGGTCACAATAACAAGAAAAGAATGAACAGGTTAGCTCAAGAGGGTATCCTCAAAGTTCATGATTGTGAATCATTGACTACCTACGCATCCTTTCTTCTTGGAAAGATGACCAAGTCACCTTTTACTGAAAAAGGTGAACGAGCCAATGATATATTGAACCTTGTACATTCTGATTATGTGGTCCAATGAGCACAAAAGCCAGAGGTGGATATTCCTATTTCATTACGTTTACCGACGACCTATCTAGGTATGGGTATGTCTATCTTATGAGACATAAGTCTGAATCGTTTGAAATATTCAAACTATTTCGTAATGAAGTAGAGAAACAAACTAGAAAGAGTATTAAAACTCTTCGGTCATACCGAGGAGGTGAATACCTCACTAATGAGTTCATGACATATCTAGGAGAGAATGGAATTCTCTCTCAGTGGACTCCTCCTGGAACACCACAGTACAATGGTGTGTCAGAAAGGAGGAATCGAACTTTATTAGACATGGTTCGATCCATGATGGGCAATGCTAGTCTGGCGATATCCTTCTGGAGATATGTACTCAAAACGGCTTGTTATGTTTTTAATAAGGTTCCGAGGAAGTCTATGACTAAAACACCACATGAGATGTGAACAGGGCGTAAACCGGTGCTCACTCACCTTAGGGTTTGGGGGTGTCCAGCCTACGTCAAATGTTTAAAAGCAGACAAACTCGAATCTAGGTCTGACAGATATTTCTTTGTCGGCTATCCAAAAGAAACTAAGGGTTATTATTTCTACCTTGCTGATGAATAAAAGTTGTTCGTCAGAAATAGAGTTGTCTTCTTGGAGAAAAATTTCTTAGAGAAGGAACTAATGGCTCTAATGTTGAACTTGAAGAAATTCAACATGTAGAAGGACCGACACCACCCACTAAACCTTTATAGTCTGAAGTGATTAAATCAAATCCAGAACCCATTATAGGGCCATCCTTGAGGCAATCTAGTAGGGTACCACGTCACCCGAATAGATACTACGGTTTCTTGGTCTGGGATGGGGATCCTGTTGAGCTTGATGAAAGTGATGAGGATCCGATCACCTATATGGATGCAATGCAGAGGTACGACTCCGATAAATGGCTGGAAGCCATGAATTCCGAAATGGAGTCCATGAAAGTCAACAATATGTGGACATTGGTTGACCCACCCGAAGGAATAAAATCCATAGGGCGTACATGGATTTTTAAAAGAAAAAGGGGCGCAGACGGAAAGGTGAAGACCTACAATTTTCCTCTGGTTGCCAAGGGATACCATCAACGTTATTGTATCGACTATGAAGAAACATTTTCTTCCGTGGCAATGCTCAAATCCATTCGGATTATGCTTGCTATAGCAGCATATTTAGATTATGAAATCTGGCAAATGGATATGAAAACTGCCTTCCTAAATGGATATTTGGAAGAAGAGATGTATATGATACAATCAGAAGATTTTACATCTGCAGATGAATCTAAAGTGTGCAAGCTTCAGAAATCTATATATGGATTAAAGCAAGCTTCACGAAGTTGGAACATACGTTTTGATAAGGTGATCAGAACGTATGGCTTCATTAAGAATGAAGAAGAAGCTTGTATATATAAATAGGCTAACGGTTTTGTAATTGTATTTCTTGTTTTGTATATAGATGACATTCTCTTAATCGGAAATAATATCCCTGCATTACAAGGAATAAAAGTTTGGCTTTCATTACAATTCTCCATGAAAGATTTGGGAGAAGCATCATATGTCCTAGGGATGAAGATCCATAGAGATAGATCTAAAAGGTTGCTTGGGTTATCCCAATCAACGTACATAGATACTGTGCTAAAGAGGTTCAGCATGTTGAATTCCAAAAAAGGTTATCTTCCGATGGGCCATGAAATCCATCTTTCTAAAAAAGATTGTCCCACAACTCCTCAAGAGAGAGAGTGTATGAATAGAATTCCATATGCTTCTGCAGTAGGATCTATTATGTATACCATGACATGTACCAGACCACATGTGGTATACTCACTAGGAGTAGTGAGTAGATACTAGTCTGATCCAGATAACAACCACTGGAAGGCTGTAAAAATCATCTTTAAGTGTTGCCCAAAAAGACAACCCAAGAGGGGGGGTGAATTGGGTTTTAAGTAATTATTGCAATTAAAAAACCTTGTGAGTAACTAATTAAAACTTATTTCAAGTGGATTAATTAGTTACTATATGCAGTGAATGAAGGGAATGGAAGAGACAATGAAACAATCACAAACACAAGAGATTTTATAGTGGTTCGGAGCTAACCCTTGCTCCAACGTCCACTCCCCAAGCTTCACTTGGGAGTTCACTATAATCCCTCGGATTACAGCCGATTTTTTACAAGCTCACAACCCAACTTGTTGTTTTACGAGATCACAACGAACTCGGTCGGTTTTCACAGGCTCACCGATTAGAACCACCCGATTATTTTTTCGGGATCACAATCGAACCCTTACACGTTGGTTTTACCTTAGGCTAACCAACCAACCTTAACACCCTTGATTCAATCCCCTGATTGAATCAAGTAAGAAAAAATAGTTTGAAACAAGTAAAAAGATAGCTTCTTGAAAAGCGTATTTAAACAATATAAACAAAGAAGAGTTAGAAGCCCTCAAACAGATTTTTGGAGGTAGAGAAAGGGGCTTCTCAAACTCTTCAACTCCTCTTGAATGTGCTCAATATTTGCTGTCAGAAGGGAAGCTTTGAATGCGAAGGAGAACGTTGGTTGGATGGAGTTGAATACGCTTTTTCCTTCTTTCTCTTGTATTTACTCTTGAGAGCCTTTGGTAGGTGAAAATCCCTTTTTGTTTGAATGGAATAGCTTTCTTAGTGTCTATTACTGTTCAATCTAGCTATTTAAGCAATCCCCATTGAAAACTAGCCGTTAGACTCACTTTTAGGGCCGTTCTGCACAATCTGCAACTCCTGACACAGTGTCCGTTGGGATCGGAGTCGACTCGCTCGATCTGGAGTCGACTCGGCTGTTGCTGGAGTCGACTCATGCTTTACTGGAGACAACTCGCCCACTGTTCAGGATTTGAATTAAAGTGTCGTCCCGTTCTGATGACCCAAAAATTGATTTAAAGATTGATTTTGATGATCACAAAACCTTGAAGTATAAATACTAATGTTTGTGTTGCAAGAAGAAAGATTATTTATTTTGCAAGGAACATAGCAAGTTGGAAGAATTCAAGAAGGCCTCCAAAGCTCTCAAGAAAAGTTAGAAGAAAGCCACACCTCATTGGCCCAAGATTCAAGTTCAAAGGCTTCAATTTAGAAGAGCAAGTTTTAAGAAAAATTCAAAGGAAAGGCACTCGAGTCGACTCCTACAGTTCCGAGTCGACTCCAAGGAGCAACAGACAGCCGGACAGAAAGATTTATCTCAGAACCTGTCAACGAGTCGACTCCTGAAGAGCGCGAGTCGACTCCGATGTTCACCGAGTCGACTCCAGGGTAGTATGAGTCGACTCCTAGGAGTCACAGGCAGAAAAGTCTGAGAGCAGTTTTCGGGTCTGAGATTCGAGTCGACTCCAGTGGAACGCGAGTCGACTCCGATGGTTGGCAAGTCGACTCCAAAGAAAGTGAGAGTCGACTCTCAGAGAAATACAAGGCAAAAAGTCAGAGAGCCAATTTCAGACACTGAGAGCCGAGTCGACTCCCGCAAAGTCCGAGTCGACTCCAAGACAGCGCAACCCCAAAGACAGAAGACGGTATTTTCGTCTCTGAGAGGCGAGTCGACTCCAAGACAGCTCGAGTCAACTCCAAGGCAGCGCGACCCCAAAAATACAGAGGATCAGTTTTCGGGCTCTGAGAGCCGAGTCGACTCGTGGAAGAAAATCAGAAAGTATGTCCTCTGAATTCATGGGATGAGCCGACTCCGAAGATGCCAAGTCAGCTCCAGATGTTGGCGAGTCGACTCCGGGTTAAGACGAGTCGACTCCCAGTCGAGGATGCACAATAATTCAAATTTGGAACAGTGGCCGAGTCGTCTCCAGTAAAGCACGAGTCGACTCCTGCAACAGACGAGTCGACTCCTGATCGTGCGAGTCGACTCCGATCCCAACGGTAATATTGTCAGGAAGTGCAGACTATGTCCAACGGCTCTATTTTTGTCTCTAACGGCTATATTCTTGTTTCCACGCCATCTAAAGCTATAAAAATAAGAAGAGAGCTAGGGGAGAACTTATGGAAGTGGGAGAAAACATTTAGGAAAGAGATTACAAGGGAAATCTCCCATAAGCACAAAAAGGGCCATTCAAAGTGAAATAGAGAGAAGAAGAGCATCCAAGTGAATCCCAAAGCTTTCTCTTCATCCGTGTGCTGCCTCGGAAATCCTCTACTTCGTGCCAAATCAGAAGAGGGTCAAGTAAAGAAGAAGCCGAGCTCCTTCATCTTCAAAACTCGTTTGAGGGCTTCTCTTTACTCTCTTTGTTTATATTGTTATATCTGCTTATTTAAGAAGCTTTGATTTGTTTTAAACTTTGTTTTTAATATCTTGTAACTTGATTCAATCAAGGGATTGAATCAAGGGGTTAAGGTTTGTTGGTGAGCCAAAGGGAAAACCAACGGTGAGAGGTTTGTTGGTGAGCCTAGGTTGAAACCAACAGTGTAAGGGTTTGATTGTGATCCCGAAAAAACAATCGGGTTGGTTCTAGTCGGTGAGCCTAGAAAAATCGACCGAGTTCGTTGTGCGCTCGTAAAACAACAAGTTGGGTTGTGAGCTTGTAAAACAACCGGCTGTAATCTGTAGGATTATAGTGAAATTCCCAAGAGGTCTTGGGGAGTGGATGTAGGTGCTGGGGTGCACCGAACCACTATATGTTTGTTGTGTTTGTAATGCCTCTTGTCATTGTCTAACTAACACACTTACTTACTTAGATAGATTGCTTGCTTAACTGTTATCCGCGCATCCTTTAGTTGCAAGCATATTCAATCAAGTCACATTCTATACATCAAACTGTTGCTAAGTTTGACTTTCACTGTGCATCCATACAACTTAGCATAATTAATCAAAAACTTTCAGAAGTAGGTTAAAAGTTTTAAAAGACCCAATTCACCCCCCTCTTGGGTTGTATCTACTGGGCAACAAGTGGTATCAGAGCCGGTGCTCTAAGTTTAATTATTGATCTCACGATCAAGAGCCAAAGATCATGACAACTCAAATAGATAGTTTTCTAGGAGAAGGACAATCAATTGATACACCTCCACTATTTAATGGCACAAACTACACACATTGGAAAATACGCATGCGTATTTTTATTCAATCACAAAACTATTATTTATGGAAAATCATAATAAATGACCTTCACACACTCTCTCAAACTATTAATGAAAAGGACTTAGCACAATTGAATGCTAATGTGTTGACCCTCTAATGGATTTTGATGAATACAAAACACTAGAGCATAATTCCCTTTATCTTGACAAGTTATTTGAGGATTTTAGTTGGTTAATTAAGAATATTGTTAAGAAATGTCTAGGCAAGTTCCCATGATTTTTAAGAACTTATTGAAGAATTTTTTAGATGAAAGAAAAAGTTCAGGGACAGCCGAGACGTCTCCGGATTGTCTCCGAGACGTCTCTGGCACAAACAGGAAGAACTGGCACGTCTGGAGACGTCCCCGTAAAGCGCGGAGACGTCCCCGGAGCGCGGAGACGTCTCCTGAAAAAGCGGAGTCGACTCTCTCAGAGAATTCCAGAAGACTTGTTTTTCGGAGATATAACAGCGGAGACGTCCCCGTAAAGCGTGGAGACGTCCCCGGAGCGCGGAGTCGTCCCCGAAGAAGCGGAGTCGTCCCCATGCAAAAAGCGCAAACAAGCGGAGACGTCCCCGTAAAGCGCGGAGACGTCCCCGGAGCGCCTGGGACGCGACTAACAACTTTTTCAGGTTTGATTTGAATTTCAAACGTCTCTTTTTTGTGTCTAACGGCTATATTTGCTTTTTGGGCTATAAAAGGGACCTCTTAAGTGCTTCTCAACATCTTCTTACCAACCCAATACAAGATCATTCAAGAGAGAAGAGAGAAAAAGAGGTTCAAGAGAGTTAGTGCATTCAAGTGAAGAAATCAAGCGCCTTCAAGTTTTCCAACAGATTTCGTGCTCAACTACTCTCTCCCGTTTGGCATTCAAAGCTCACATTCAAGCCAACGCGATCCACATCGGAAGAACCATCATCTCCCACGCTTCCAACGGCTAAAAGGGTTCTTGCGGGTTCTATTGTTTATATTGTTATATTTGCTTGTTTAAGAAGCTTTGATTTGTTTTAAACCTTTATTCTAATATCTTGTAACTTGATTCAATCAAGGGATTGAATCAAGGGGTTAAGGTTTGTTGGTGAGCCAAAGGGAAAAACCAACGTTGTAAGATTGTGGTTGGTGAGCCTTTGGGAAAACCAACCGGGTTGGATTGTGAGCCCGTGAAAACAATCGGTTGGTTCGAGTCGGTGAGCCTGTGAAAACCGACCGAGTTCGTTGTGATCTCGTAAAACAACAAGTTGGGTTGTGAGCTTGTAAAACAACCGGCTGTAATCGGTAGGATTATAGTAAAATTCCCAAGAGGTCTTGGGGAGTGGATGTAGGTGCTGGGGTGCACCGAACCACTATATGTCCTTTGTGTTTGTAATGCCTCTAGTTATTGTCTAACTAACACACTTACTTACTTAGATAAATTGCTTGCTTAATTCTTATCCGCACATCCTTTAGTTGCAAGCATATTTAATCAAGTCGAAGTCTATACATCAAACCCTTGCTAAGTTTAACTTTCACTGTGCATCTATACAACTTAGCATAGTAAATCAAAAAGTTTTAGAAGTAACATAAAAGTTTTAAAAGACCCAATTCACCCCCCTCTTGGGTTGTATCTACTGGGCAACAAGTGGTATCAGAGCAGGTGCTCAAATATTATTTGTAGTCTTAACCGACTAGAGCCAAAGATCATGACAACTCAAATAGATAGTTTTCTAGGAGAAGGACAATCAATTGATACACCTCCACTGTTTAATGGTATAAACTACCCACATTGGAAAATACGCATGCGCATTTTCATTCAATCACAAAACTACTATCTATGGAAAATCATAATAAATGACCTTCACACACTCTCTCATATTAATGAGAAGGACTTAGCACAATTAAATGCTAATGCTATGAACATATTATATTGTGCTATTCAAGAAACAAAGTTTAATGAAATTTCTG
Source organism: Phoenix dactylifera (assembly GCF_009389715.1). NCBI lineage: Eukaryota > Viridiplantae > Streptophyta > Magnoliopsida > Arecales > Arecaceae > Phoenix > Phoenix dactylifera. Next base: position 59,458 of record NW_024068509.1, on the reverse strand, counting down.
CATGCTTATCTGCTAAGGAGATCTGGGATACTTTAGAAAATATTTATGATAAATCTCAGATTAGCTCTCATATGCTTCAATTATATACTAACAATGAGACTGCAGAAAAGGGTGATGAATCTCCCTCAGTCGAGTCGACTCCAAGTAGCTCAGAGTCGACTCCCAAGTTAGTCGAGTCGACTCCAATAAGGTCCGAGTCGACTCCGAGGCAAATCAGCTTCCTAAAGACAAAGAAAAAGAGGAAGCAAGAAGAAAGGAAGAAAGAGATAAAAAGGAAGAAAGCCTTGACCAAGAAAGAGTCAAGCCAAAAAATAAAGGTTAGGAGCAACAATGATGATATTAGCTCCAAGAAACTACAAGAGGTAACTGACTTGTGCTTTATGGCACAAGAAGACAAGGTAAAATCTGAATCTACTCTTACCTCAAATGATTTTCAAGAAGAATTCTCTTATGATGAATTATTAAATGCTTTTCATGAGTTGTATAGTGATTGTAGAAAATTATCTGTAAAGAATAAAAATCTTAAGAAACTAAATTCTGAAAATGAAAGCTTAAGGTCATTTTCAGAAGAATTGATTCAGAAAAATCATAGCTTAATTAAAGAAAATCAAAACTTAAGTAAAGAAATTAACCAATTAAGATGTTTTATTAACAAATTCACTGTAAGTTCAGAAAGATTAAAAATGATGTTTGAAAGCCAACATGCTGATTTTGATAAATCAAAATTTAGCTTGACTCCTTCACTTAGCCATAAATCTCTAGAGAAAAAGGTTATCAATTTATCAAGCAAACCATTAAATAAGATAACTTATTTCAAAAATGAAAAGGATGGGAATAACAACTTTACCTATCGTTCTAGTATAATTAAATCAAATGGTAAAGTTATTACTATTAAACAGATATGGGTTCCAAAAGGAACCATATGTCCTAACTCTCAAGGACTCAAGCAAGCTTGGGTACCCAAAATGAGAAAATGAGGATGTACACATAGGTGTACCAAGGTACCTATGGAACATAAAGAAACTTAAAAAGTTATTAACAAAAAAAAATAATAATGAAATCAGTAATTCTTGCATCTCATCATTATTTGTGCTTTAGTATTTGATATGATTTACTAGTAGTGATCAATTTTGTGATATAGAAAATACTTTTGGAAATATAATCAAATCTCTTCATTTTTTAGTATACTTTACTCACTATTGGATAAGTTGCTAAATGATTAATCAATTTATTAAGAATAACTCTATGAATTCTGTATATGCTTGATTGAGAGTTATTATCCATGGCATTATTGTTTATTGATCATAGATATGATAATGTGTACTTGGTATGCTTTTGAATATATGCACTATGAATACCAAGAAACCATCCTTGGCATATAAAATCAACTCATGCTAGTATGTACTTAATCTCAAAAGACCTTGCCATAGGCTTACTTAGATTATCTACTTAAAGGTCAAAGTTTTGCTATGCATGCTAACTAAGGAAACAAACAAAAATCATTTCTAAATCTAAAGATGTTGTTTCCATCTCCAAGTTTTTCAAAAGCTTACATTGGATTTATTCTTGAAAAATAAAACTGAAGTATTTTTCTGTATTTACTAAATCTTGTAAAAGTGGTTCAAATGATAAAGGTTTCCAAACTGTGAAGATAAAGAGTATCATGGCACAGTGTTGAAAACCAAAATCCTGATAAAGGTTATACAAAAAATAATATTAAATCCAATGATTTCAGCACCAAGGACACCATAAGCAAAATAGGATTAATAGAATTCTTGAAGAAATGAAAAAGACAATTATGTATGAGAGTCATCTACTTAAATAATTTTTAAAAGACTATCATCACTGCTTGTCATACATATGATTTCTATTTTTGATGAAAATTTTGATCTTCTGAAAAATGGAAAATGAACCATTGCATATCTTTCATATTTTTCAGTCGTACATGTTATTATGAAAATAATGCCAAATCTGATAAAGATACTTCTATCCTTGGATATCATTCATCAAGCAATGCATATAGAACATTCATGAAAAATTCTAGTTGTAGAAGTATTAATTCATTTTATTCTTTATGAGACTAATGATTTATTATCAAAATACTAAAATCAAATTATATGGTTAATCTTTTACATATGCACTTAATGAAGAAAAATTGATGACTACTAAAAGACTAAATCAAGAAAAGAGGAAATAGATCTTGATAAAGATTCTTGCATGATTAGAAGTAAAGATCATCATTATCATGTGCTTGCTTCATGAGCTTTATATTCTGTCAAATGAATGTGTAGAAGTCACTCCTATGTGGTTACTTCATTAAAAAGGAGATCTATGAAAAATAACCACCATATTTAAAAATACACATTACATATATGATAAAGCAATATGTGATTTAGAACAAGCATCAAAAGCATGATATATAAAAGCTTAAGCAACCTTTTTGATAGAAAGTAATAGTGATAAATCTATGCATCAAAAAGATGAATTTGTGATATCTTATTTGCTCAAAGTATGCATTGATGACATCATTTTTGGTTCTACTAATGAAGAGTTATATTGCAAAGTGAGTTTGAAATATGATGAATGAATTAACATCTTCTCTCAAACTCCAAATTAAGACAAACAGGAAAGGGGATCTTCATTGACCAACGTTAGTCCACAAGAAAACTCTTATAGAAGATTGGCATGAAGAAGGTATATCTATGACCCCATCTTGTAGAATTTGAAAAGGATGAGCAAAGTAGATCTATTGTGTTAAAGCTGTATTGAAGCATGATAGAATAATTATTTTACAGCTAGTAGACCAGATTGTATGCTCATTATGTGACCTTGTGCAAGACTTCAATCTAACTTTAATTAATCATATTTTATTGATAACAAATAAATCATAATCTGAATTTTGATAGAAACAAATGTTTAAGATAAATTGATTAAAACATAGTTAACATATCTTATTGATAATTATCTTAAGCAAATAGAATCTAAACTAAATTGACTTAAACTATCTTGGTTAATGAATCTATCTCTTTAGTTCAAATGATATGTGCTTGCTTATATTTAGGCAATCTCTTGAGTAAAGTGACTCAACATGCAACTATTGTCATATCTTATATTGAGTCATCTAGTTAAAAAAAAATATATATGTTGGATGAATGCTTTGTATCTTAAAGAAACTAATGACCTTCCTTCAAGAAAGAAAAATGAGAAATTTCAACTTGAAGGATATCTTCATGTAAGATACACTAAACATTCACATGCAAACAAGAGAGAGGATCTTCTTCAGCCAAAAGTTCACACATAAGAAATCTAGTTTGGCTTGAAGAACATATAATGAATAGGTAATTTAGATACCTTTCTCACAAATTAGTTGAGCAAAGTCAGTAACTTAAATCTTATTATGGCATGATTAAATTCTTTAATTATTAATTTTGATATCATGTCTATATGTGTATTGACTGACTTATACTTTTAGAAATTATTTCATGGTTTGCCCAAACTAAAATATATCTTTGCCTATGTCATAACCATGAAATACACAAGTATATGCTTAAAATGTTGATGTAAAATAACTTGTGAGAAGTTATGAAACCTTGAGCATAATGAAAATGTTGTTTGCATGATATACATATATATGATACGTAAGATTAATTCTCTATTCTGCTCTCTCATGAAAATTACTTGAGAATAACAAAAAGAGAGAGAGATAAAGAAAAGAAAATGGATATTATTCAAGAGAAGTAAAATCCAAGTAGAGGCAAACACTTCAACCTGAAGGAAAAGCAAAACAAACTTAATATATTCGACACATTTGTGAGACTTGTGTGAGCATTCTTTTGGAAGGGATAAAATCCATAATTAATTACACTTAAACAGGGAGGTTTTGAAGTAAACATTTTAACCTTTCTATATTGCTCATCATAGGGATGGTGCCAATGGGGAGGCTAGTGGTAGTACCCGGCACTATTTGACCCAACTATTCGGTGTAGGGCATATTAGGGACGGCACAAGAGGGAGGCTAGTGGTAGTACCTCGTGCCCCTTCCCAACTCCACTGGATAGGGAGCAAATAGAGTATAGAGCATAAGAAAGTTATAAATGAAAAATAAAGTAAATGAAAGTAGAATTAAGTCAAATTTTTAATCACTTGAAAATACACTTTAAGGATGAAATCATTGCAAGATTATATTTAAATAGGGGGAGTTTATTTGAAAAGAATTGATTTTGATCCTTGACATTCTTGTACTTAGTATTTTAATGCATGACTTAACACATGGTATATTTTGCATATGGTATGATGTCTTGATTTATGGATTCTCAATATTTTGTAATGTTTCATACTTGGACAATTTGATTGAATATTTGAATTGCTACATAACATCTTTTGTTTAGTTTTATTGAAAAGAAATTTCAGATTTGTCATTCACAATCATTGTTAAAATCTGAAAGCTAAATAAAATTGTAGAAAGGAGAAGAGAAGAATATCTCTATTTAGGGAAAATAAATTGATATTGATCTATCTTTCTACTTGCCTAACTTTGATACATAATGTCCTAATACTTGTTAAAATATCCTTTATTTTGTATCGAAACTCAAAATTAAACACAAAGATTCTGAAAGTGCTTTAATGTTATTGAAATATGTATTTTTCAATCGTAACAATTTAAGATGAGCTACATTGTGAAAGATACATATCTCATATTATGACTTAGAAAGCTTCTATTGAAAATCCTATGTAATTCAGAATCCGATTTTGTATAAAAGTTTAAACTCCATATGATTACTAAATAAAATGTTAATGTAAGAAAAACAGAATTTATTTTGATTGCTCCGATACGCATCCGAAACATATCATTTCTTACCTTCAAAGTATACTAATTTTGATTCAAATGATGTGTCTTACGATGATCTTGATTGCAAGTAAATATTTTTAAAATATATGACTTTATTTTAATATTTAAAAAATTTATTGAGCTTCATGTATACATTGCTGAAGAACTGTGATTAAGAAATTGAGTTCTATAAATACACATACCTCAATGATCATCTATATGTTTTTCTCTCCTACATTCTTAAAGACTTCCATCAGAATATATATATAGAGTGAATGATCTTAAAGCTAGAAATATTTCAGCTCACTCAAATGATTCTTAAAAGAAAGAAAATGTAAATGTTTTTGAAAGAAACTGAGCTACAAATGAATCATTTTCTGATTAATATTTCTATACATTTTCTCTAAGATTAGGAGAAAGCATAACTTGTGCTTAAAAGATTAAAAAGGGTGATTGCTATAAATTTTGAATAATTCTTGATCACTCTACATTCTCGATATCATAGAATTTCAGTTTTATTCACGCTTGTCATTAAAATCTGAAATTCAACAAAAGAAAAGAATGATTGAAGAGGAATGCATCTTTTGAGGGGGAGCTTTAGATATCTTATCCTAAAGTTACTTTAATTTGATGCATACCTTGATTTTTATGGATTGATTTTGATGAACATCCTTATATTGCAATACATGCTTTAATTATAAGTTTATACCTTAAGATGAGTTCTATAAAGGTTGTCTTATCTCAAACCTTGAGTCTTATGAAAATAAGCTGAAACTTATAGAAAACATATTTTTGAGATTGACAATTTTATTGAACATTATCTACAAATTCTAAACTCTTAAAATGGAATGATCAATTAAGGGGGAGAAAGAAAATTTCAGAAGGAAAGATCTTATGGAACTTAATCGCATAAATCTATAACTAAAGGAGAGGAAAAGAATACTAAATGAAAAGTGATCCTAATACTCTCCAATATGTATCATCTGAAATTTAAATCTGAAAATCTTTATGATACACCTTGAGGCGTGTTATTTGGTTAGTATATCCCATGCATCACTCTTGAACCAAATTGCAAATCATAAGAGCCTCTAATTTAATGAAAAAGGGGGAGAATAATGTGTTAAATTTTTTTGAGTATCTCTTAGAAAATCTGTTTTTGAACTTCACTAATGAGTCCTAATTGGCTTGCTCTTTAGAACTTCAATTTTGTGCCAATTCATTATTTTATGTATCAAATTGTGCTTATTCTCTAAAGAAATAAAAGAAAGTCTTTAAAAGAGTTCTAAGATGTATCAAAAATTGCATGAATTCATATTTTGGTATTTGTGCCCCAATGCTCTTATTATCATAAAAGAACTTTGAAGTCATTAAGAATTAATGATCCAACAGGATGATATGTCTTTCAAATATATAAGTTTTGATCTTTCACTCTGAAAATCAATTGAATTGCTCTCCTATTGATAAAATACTTAATAGATTAGGCAAAAGGTCTTAAATGAACAAGCTTTCCCACTTATTATTGAAGAGAGGTCAGATTTCCATTCGTGCTTTCCTTGAATATCATTTGTGGTACTTCTTGAATTAACCTAAGGAAGATTCCACCTACACTTGATTAGAAAACTATCTGTGGTATCAAATTAAAAAATTTCTTGAAATCACATTCGATGTGTTCTGCTCTGGAATTATCTTAATTGGCTCTGATCTATGCTCATTAATCTTTTTCTAACATTATTGCCTTGAGTTATATGATTCATATTCTTGCAATAACTTGACATGCAAATCAGAGTACAATAAGAAAAAGAAATATCTGAGTATTCTTATCTTTGTGCACTATCTTTTTGATGTTGTCAAAAAGGGGGAGAAATATCTAAGTATATGCTCATAATGCTTTGTATTTTATATTGAATACCAACTCAGCTTAAACTGAAATAGGTTGATTGTGTTAAGCTGATTAAATCTAAAGCATTATCATAAAGTATGTTTTAAATATTTATGTTTTCTACTTCATGCAACTTAGCTATGCATTAGTCCTAGAACACAGTATATTTTATATTGCACATACTCCAAGTTTTGTCATCATCAAAAAGGGGGAGATTGTTGACCCTCTAATGGATTTTGATGAATACAAAACACTAGAGCATAATTCCCTTTATCTTAACAAGTTATTTGAGGATTTTAGTAAGAATATTGTTAAGAAATGTCTAGGCAAGTTCCCATGATTTTTAAGAACTTATTGAAGAATTTTTGAGATGAAAGAAAAAGTTCAGGGACAGCCGAGACGTCTCCGGATTGTCTCCGAGACGTCTCTGGCACAAACAGGAAGAACTGGCACGTCTGGAGACGTCCCCGTAAAGCGCGGAGACGTCCCCGGAGCGCGGAGACGTTCCCTGAAAAAGCGGAGTCGACTCTCTCAGAGAATTCCAGAAGACTTGTTTTTCGGAGATATAACGGCGGAGACGTCCCCGTAAAGCGCGGAGACGTCCCCGGAGCGCGGAGTCGTCCCCGAAGAAGCGGAGTCGTCCCCATGCAAAAAGCGCAAACAAGCGGAGATGTCCCCGTAAAGCGCGGAGACGTCCCCGGAGCGCCTGGGACGCGACTAACAACTTTTTCAGGTTTGATTTGAATTTCAAACGTCTCTTTTTTGTGTCTAACGGCTATATTTGCTTTTTGGGCTATAAAAGGGACCTCTTAAGTGCTTCTCAACATCTTCTTACCAACCCAATACAAGATCATTCAAGAGAGAAGAGAGAAAAAGAGGTTCAAGAGAGTTAGTGCATTCAAGTGAAGAAATCAAGCGCCTTCAAGTTTTCCAACAGATTTCGTGCTCAACTACTCTCTCTCGTTTGGCATTCAAAGCTCACATTCAAGCCAACGCGATCCACATCGGAGGAACCATCATCTCCCACGCTTCCAACGGCTAAAAGGGTTCTTGCGGATTCTATTGTTTATATTGTTATATTTGCTTGTTTAAGAAGCTTTGATTTGTTTTAAACCTTTATTCTAATATCTTGTAACTTGATTCAATCAAGGGATTGAATCAAGGGGTTAAGGTTTGTTGGTGAGCCAAAGGGGAAAAAACCAACGTTGTAAGGTTGTGGTTGGTGAGCCTTTGGGAAAACCAACCGGGTTGGATTGTGAGCCCGTGAAAACAATCGGTTGGTTCGAGTCGGTGAGCCTGTGAAAACCGACCGAGTTCGTTGTGATCTCGTAAAACAACAAGTTGGGTTGTGAGCTTGTAAAACAACCGGCTGTAATCGGTAGGATTATAGTGAAATTCCCAAGAGGTCTTGGGGAGTGGATGTAGGTGCTGGGGTGCACCGAACCACTATATGTCCTTTGTGTTTGTAATGCCTCTAGTTATTGTCTAACTAACACACTTACTTACTTAGATAAATTGCTTGCTTAATTCTTATCCGCACATCCTTTAGTTGCAAGCATATTTAATCAAGTCGAAGTCTATACATCAAACCCTTGCTAAGTTTAACTTTCACTGTGCATCTATACAACTTAGCATAGTAAATCAAAAAGTTTTAGAAGTAGCATAAAAGTTTAAAAGACCCAATTCACCCCCCCTCTTGGGTTGTATCTACTGGGCAACATAATGCTATGAACATATTATATTGTGCTATTCAAGAAACGAAGTTTAATGAAATTTCTGCATGCTTATCTGCTAAGGAGATCTGGGATACTTTAGAAAATATTTATGATAAATCTCAGATTAGCTCACATGTGCTTCAATTGCCTACTAACAATGAGATTGCAGAAAAAGGTGTTGAATCTCCCACCTCAGTCGAGTCGACTCCAAGTATTCCAGAGTCGACCCTCAAGTTAACCGAGTCGACTCCAATAAGGACCGAGTCGACTCCGAGGCAAATCAGCTTCCTAAAGACAAAGAAGAAGAGGAAGCAAGAAAGAAAAAAAGAGATAAAAAGGAAGAAAGTCTTGACCAAGGAAGAGTCAAGCAAGGAAATAAAAGCTAGGAGCAACAATAATGATATTAGCTCCAAGGAACTACAAGAGGTAACTAACTTTTGCTTTATGGCACAAGAAGATAAGGTAAAATTTGAATCTAATTTTACACCAAATGAATTTCATGAAGAATTTTCTTATGATGAACTTTTAAATGCTTTTCATGAGTTATATGGTGAATGTAGTAAATTAGCTATGAAAAATAAAAATCTTAAAAAGCTAAATTTGGAAATTTCAAAAGAAAGAAATTCTATTGCTGAAATACACGACAAACTAAATTCTGAAAATAAAAGCTTAAGGTCATTTTCAGAAGAATTGATTCAGAAAAATCATAGCTTAATTAAAGAAAATCAAAACTTAAGAAATGAAATTAATCAATTAAAATCTTTTATCAACAAATTTACTGTAAGTTCAGAAAGATTAAAAATGATGTTTGAAAGCCAACATGCAGATTTTGATAAATCAAAATTTGGCTTAACTCCTTCACTTAGCAATGAATCCCTAAAGAAAAAGGTTATCAATTCACCAAGCAATCCATTAAATAAGATAACTTATTTCAAACATGAAACGAATGGGTATAACAACTTTACCTATCGCTCTAACATAATTAAATCAAGTAGTAAAGTTATTACAATTAAACAAATTTGGGTTCCAAAAGGAACTATATGTCCTAACTCTCAAGAACCCAAGCAAGCTTGGGTATCCAAAATGAAAATATGAGGATGTAGATTAAGGTGTGCCAAGATACCCATGAAACAAATAGAACTTTCATACAAATGGGTGCTCTAGACACACATTAAAGAGTGAAACTTAAAATACACTTATGAAAAGTAATTAAAAAATTAATAATAATGAAATCAGTAACCCTTGCATCTCATCATTACTTTTGCTTTAGTATTTGATTAAAATACACATATTTTCATATCTATGATCGATAAACAATAATGCCATGGATAAAAACTCTCAATCAAGCATATAGAGAATTCATAGAGTTATTCTTAGCAACTTATCCAATAGTGAGTAAATCATACTATAAAATGAAGTGATTTGATAATATTTTCAAAAGTATTTTCTATATCACAAAGATTAAAGAAACCATTTTGGATATAAAATCAACTCATGCTAGTATGTACTTAATCTCAGAAGACCTTGCCATAGGCTTACTTAGATTATCTACTTAAAGGTCAAAGTTTTGCTATGCATGCTAACTAAGGAAACAAACAAAAATCATTTCTAAATCTAAAGATGTTGTTTCCATCTCTAAGTTTTCAAAAGCTTACATTGGATTTGTTCTTGGAAAATAAAACTGAAGTATTTTTCTGTATTTACTGAATCTTGTAAAAGCGTTTCAAATGAAAAAGGTTTCCAAACTGTGAAGATCATGGCACAGTGTTGAAAACCAAAATCCTGATTAAGGTTATACAGAAAATAATATTAAATTCAATTATTTCAGCTCCAAGGACATCATAAGTAAAATAGGGTTAATAGAATTCTTGAAGAAATGAAAAAGACAATTATGTATGATAGTCATCTACTTAAATAATTTTTAAAAAACTATCATCACTGCTTGTCATACATATGATTTCTATTAGATCCAGTTTTGATGAAAACTCCTTATGATCTTCTGAAAAATGGAAAATGAACCATTGCATATCTTTCATATTTTTCAGTCGTACATACTATACTTGATATGCTCTTATGAAAATAATGCCAAATCTGATAAAGATACTTCTATCCTTGGATATCATTCATCAAGCAATGCATATAGAACATTCATGAAAAATTCTAGTTGTAGAGGTATCAATTCATTTTATTCTTTATGAGACTAATGATTTATTATCAAGATACTAAGATCAAATTATATATGCATATGGTTAATCTTTTACATATAACAATCTAAAAACATGTTAATAATTAGAACCAAATTGAGTTTTTCAGAAATGCACTTAATGAAGAAAAATTGATGACTACTAAAAGACTAAATCACAAAAAGATGAAATAGATCTTGATGAAATTTTTGCATGATTAGAAGTCAAGATCACCATCATCATGTGCGTGCTTTATGAGCTTTATATTCTGTCAAATGAATGTGTAGAATGCACTCCTATGTGGTTATTTTATTAAAAAGGAGATCTATGTTAAATAACCACCATATTTGAAAATACTCATTACAAATATGTTAAAGCAATATATAATTTGGAACAAGCATCAACAGCATGATACAAAAGCTTAAGCAACCTTTTTGATAGAAAGTAATAGTGATAAATCTTTGCATCAAAAAGAAGAATTTGTGATATCTTACTTGCTCATAGTTTACATTGATGACATCATTTTTGGTTCTACTAATGAAGAATTATATGAAGACTTTACTTAGCTCATGCAAGGAGAGTTTGAAATACGTATGATGAATGAATTAACATCTTCTCTCAAACTCCAAATTAAGACAAACAGGAAAGGGGATCTTCATTGACCAACGTTAGTCCACAAGAAAACTCCTATAGAAGATTGGCATGAAGAAGGTATATCTATGACCCCATCTTGTAGAATTTGAAAAGGATGAGCAAAGTAGATCTATTGTTTTAAAGCTGTATTGAAGCATGATAGAATAATTATTTTATCATACAGCTAGTAGACCTGAATGTATGCTTATTATGTGACCTTATGCAAGACTTCAATCCAACTTTAATGAATCATATTTTGAAAGAAACAACCGTTTAAGATAAGTTGATTAGAACCTAGCTAACATATCTTTTTGATAATTATCTTAAGCAAATAGAATCTAAACTAAATTGATTTTGGAAATAAGAAATTGATTTGACCTTGATAAATCTTTCCATTGCCTCACATGCTTGTCCTTGAACTATCTTGGTTAATGAAACTATTTCTTTAGTTCAAGTGATATGTGCTTGCTTATATTTAGGCAATCTCTTGAGTAAAGTGACTCAATATTCAACTATTATCTTATCTTAAATTGAGTCATCTAGTTAGAAATATGTTGGATGAATGGGTTGTATCTTAAAGAAACTAAAGACTTTCTTTCAAGAAAGAAAAGGAGTTTAGTAATAATGCAGAATCCTTGAGCAAGAAAATGAGTGATTTCAGCTTGAAGGACACCTCCACATGCAAACAAGAGAGAGGATCTTCTTCAGCCAAAAGTTCACACATAAGAAATCTAGTTTGGCTTGAAGAACATATAATGAATAAGTAAGTCTAGATATCTCTCTCATAAATTAGCTGAGCAAAGTCAATAACTTTAAATCTTATTATGACATGATTAAAATCATTAATTGTTAATCTTTTGATATCATGTCTCTATATATATTGATTGACTTATGCTCTTAGAAATTGTTTCATGGTTTGCACAAACTAAAATATATCTTTGACTATATCATAACCATGAAATACACAAGTATATGCTTAAAATTTTGATGTAAAATAACTTGTGAGAAGTTATGAATCCATGAGCATAATGAAAATGTTGTTTGCATGATATACATCTATATGATACATAAGATTATTTCTTTATTCTGCTCTTTCATGTAAATTACTTGGGAATAACAAAAAGAGAGAGAGATAAAGAAAAGAAAGTGGACATTATTCAAGAGATGAAAAATCTAAGCAAGGCAAGTACTCCAATCTTAAGGAAAAGCAAAACAAACATAATATATTCGGCACACTTATGAGACTTGAGTGAGCACTCTTTTGGAAGGGATAAAATCCATAATTAATTACACTTAAATAGGGAGAGTTTGAAGTAAACATTTTAAACTTTCTATATTGCTCATCATAGGGATGGTGCCAATGGGGAGGCTAGTGGTAGTACCCGGCACTATTTGACCCAACTATTCGGTGTAGGGCATATTAGGGACGGCACAAGAGGGAGGCTAGTGGTAGTACCTCGTGCCCCTTCCAACTCCACCGGATAGGGAGCAAATAGAGTATAGAGCATAAGAAAGTAAAAATGAAAGACAAAGTTAATGAAATTATATAAGAAGAATCAAGTCAAATTTATTAATCACTTGAAAACACACTTTAAGGATGAAATCATTGCAAGATAATACTTAAACAGGGGGAGTTTATTTGAAAAGAATTGATTTTGATCCTTGATATGCTTGTTCTTATTATTTTAATGCATGACTTAACACATAATATATCTTGCATGTGGCATGATGTCTTGAATTATGGGTTCTCAATATTTTGTAATGCTTCATGCTTGGACAATTTGATTGATTGTTTGAAATACTACATAAAATTTTTTGTTTGGTAAGAAAATTCAGATTTGTCATTCACAATCATCGTTAAAATGTGAAAGTTGAAATGAGAAGAGAAAGATATCTCTATTTAGGCAAAATGAATTGATCTTAATCTATCTTTCTACTTGCCTAACTTTGATACATAATATCCTAATACTTGTTAAAATATCCTCCATTTTGTATCGAAACTCAATACTAAATACAAAGATTCTGAAAGTGCTCTAATGTTATTGAAATATGTGTTTTCAATCTTAGTAATTTAAGATGAGCTACAAAGTAGAAGATACATATCTCAAATTTTGAGAGCCTTCTTGGAAATTCTTATGAAAATTCAGAATCTGATTTTGTATAAAAGCTTAAACTCAATATGATTTCTAAATAAAATCTTAATTTAAGAAAAACAGAATTAATTTTGATGCCTTGGCTGATTGCTCCGATACGCATCCGAAACATATCTTTTCTTATCATTAAAATCTACTAATATTGGTCTAAATGATCAATGATCTTGATTGCAAGCAAATATTTTTAAATATATGATTTTATTTTGATATTAAAAAGATTTATTGTGCTTCATGAATACATTGCTGAAAAACTATAATTAAGAAATTGAGTTCTATAAATATATATACTTCAATGATCATCTATATGTTTTTCTCTCCTACATGATTAAAGACAGAATAGAGTGCATGATCTTAAAGCAAGAAATATTTCAGCTCACTCGAATGATTCTAAAAGAAAGAAAATGTAAATGCCTTTGAAAGAAACTGAGCTTCAAATGAATTATTTTCTGATTAATATTTCTATACATTTTTCTCTAAGATTAGGAGAAAGCATAACTTGTTCTTAAAGGATTAGAAAGAGTGATTACTATAAATTTTGAATAATTCTAGATCACTCTACATTCTTGATATCATAAAGTTTCAGGTTTATTCACGTTTAACATTAAAATCTGAAATTCAACAAAAGAAAAGAATGATTAAAGAAGTATGCATCTTTTGAGGGGGAGCTTTAGATATCTTATCCTAAAGTTACTTCAATTTGAAGCATACCTTGATTTTTATGGATTGATTTTGATGAACCTCCTTATATTGCAAGACATGCTTTAATTACCTTGAGATGAATTCTATAAAGGTGGTCTTATCTCAAACCTTGAGTCTTATGAAAATAAGCTGAAACTTATAGAAAATATATTTTTGAGATTGACAATTTTATTGAACATTATCTTCAAATTCTAAACTCTTAAATGGAATGATCTATTGAGGGGGAGAAAGAAAATTTCAGAAGGAGAGGTCTTATGGAACTTAATCGCATAAATCTATAACTAAAGGAGAGAGAAAGAATACTAAATGAAAAGTGATCCTAATGCTCTCCAATATTTATCATCTGAAATTTAAATCTGAAAATTTTTACGATACACCTTGAAGCTTGTTATTTGGTTAGTATATCTTATGCATCAATCATGAACCAAATTGCAATTCAAATAGTTGATCTTAAGAGCCTCTAATTTAATGAAAAAGGGGGAGGATAACGTGTTGAAGTTTCTTGAGTATCTCTTAGAAAATCTATTTTGAAATTCACTAATGAGTCCTAATTGGCTTGCTCCTTAGAACTTAAATTTTGTGCCAATTCCTATTTTTATGTATCAAATTGTGCTTATTTTCTAAAGGAATAAAAGAAAGTCTTTAAGAGAGCTCTAAGATATATCAAAAATTGCATGAATCCATATTTTGGTATTTGTGCCCCAATGCTCTTATTATCATTAAAGAACTTTGAAGTCATTAAGAATTAATGATCCAACATGATGATATGTTTTTCAAGTATATGAGTTTTGATCTTATACTCTGAAAATTAATTAAATTGCTCTCATGTTGATAAAATACTTAATATTTTGGGCAAAAGTTCTTAAATGAACAAGCTTTCATACTTATTATTGAAGAGAGGTTAGATTTCCAGTCGTGTTTTTTCCTTGAATATCAATTATGGTACTTTTTGAATTAACTTAAGAAAGATTCCACCTACACTTGATTAGAAAACTATCTGTGGTATCAAATTAGAAAACTTCTTGAAATCACATTCGATGTGTTCTGCTCTGAAATTATCTTAATTGTATCTGATCTATGCTCATTAATCTGATTCTAATATTATTGCCTTGAGTTATATGATTCATATCCTTGCAATAATTTGACATGCAAATCAGAGTACAATAAGAAAAAGAAATATTTGAGTATTCTTATCTTTGTGCTTAATGTACTATCTTTTTGATGTTGTCAAAAAGGAGGAGAAATATCTAAGTATATGCTCATAATGCTTTGTGTTTTGCATTGAACACCAACTCAGCTTAAATTGAAATATGTTGATTGTGTTAAGCTGATTAAATCTAAAGCATTATCATGAAGTATGTTTTTAAATATATATGTTTTCTACTTCATGCACCTTAGCTATGTATTACTTCTAGAACACAATATATTTTATATTGCATATACTCCAAGTTTTGTCATCATCAAAAAGGGGGAGACTGATGACCCAAAGATTGATTTAAAGATTGATTTTGATGATCACAAAACCTTGAATTATAAATACTAATGTTTGTGTTGCAAGAAGAAAGATTATTTATTTTGCAAGGAACATAGCAAGTTGGAAGAATTCAAGAAGGCCTCCAAAGCTCTCAAGAAAAGTTAGAAGAAAGCCACACCTCATTGGCCCAAGATTCAAGTTCAAAGGCTTCAATTTAGAAGAGCAAGTTTTAAGAAAAATTCAAAGGAAAGGCACTCGAGTCGACTCCTACAGTTCCGAGTCGACTCCAAGGAGCAACAGACAGCCGGACAGAAAGATTCATCTCAGAACCTGTCAACGAGTCGACTCCTGAAGAGCGTGAGTCGACTCCGATGTTCACCGAGTCGACTCCAGGGTAGTATGAGTCGACTCCTAGGAGTCACAGGCAGAAAAGTCTGAGAGCAGTTTTCGGGTCTGAGATTCGAGTCGACTCCAGTGGAACGCGAGTCGACTCCGATGGTTGGCAAGTCGACTCCAAAGAAAGTGAGAGTCGACTCTCAGAGAAATACAAGGCAAAAAGTCAGAGAGCCAATTTCAGACACTGAGAGCCGAGTCGACTCCCGCAAAGTCCGAGTCGACTCCAAGACAGCGCAACCCCAAAGACAGAAGACGGTATTTTCGTCTCTGAGAGGCGAGTCGACTCCAAGACAGCTCGAGTCAACTCCAAGGCAGCGCGACCCCAAAATACAGAGGATCAGTTTTCGGGCTCTGAGAGCCGAGTCGACTCAAAGAGAATCCGAGTCGACTCGTGGAAGAAAATCAGAAAGTATGTCCTCTGAATTCATGGGATGAGCCGACTCCGAAGATGCCAAGTCAGCTCCAGATGTTGGCGAGTCGACTCCGGGTTAAGACGAGTCGACTCCCAGTCGAGGATGCACAATAATTCAAATTTGGAACAGTGGCCGAGTCGTCTCCAGTAAAGCACGAGTCGACTCCTGCAACAGACGAGTCGACTCCTGATCGCGCGAGTCGACTCCGATCCCAACGGTAATATTGTCAGGAAGTGCAGACTATGTCCAACGGCTCTATTTTTGTCTCTAACGGCTATATTCTTGTTTCCACGCCATCTAAAGCTATAAAAACAAGAAGAGAGCTAGGAGAGAACTTATGGAAGTGGGAGAAAACATTTAGGAAAGAGATTACAAGGGAAATCTCCCATAAGCACAAAAAGGGCCATTCAAAGTGAAATAGAGAGAAGAAGAGCATCCAAGTGAATTCCAAAGCTTCCTCTTCATCCGTGTGCTGCCTCGGAAATTCTCTACTTCGTGCCAAATCAGAAGAGGGTCAAGTAAAGAAGAAGCCGAGCTCCTTCATCTTCAAAACTCGTTTGAGGGCTTCTCTTTACTCTCTTTGTTTATATTGTTATATCTGTTTATTTAAGAAGCTTTGATTTGTTTTAAACTTTGTTTTTAATATCTTGTAACTTGATTCAATCAAGGGATTGAATCAAGGGGTTAAGGTTTGTTGGTGAGCCAAAGGAAAAACCAACGGTGAGAGGTTTGTTGGTGAGCCTAGGTTGAAACCAACGGTGTAAGGGTTTGATTGTGATCCTGGAAAAACAATCGGGTTGGTTCTAGTCGGTGAGCCTGGGAAAACCGACCGAGTTCGTTGTGCGCTCGTAAAACAACAAGTTGGGTTGTGAGCTTGTAAAACAACCGGCTGTAATCTGTAGGATTATAGTGAAATTCCCAAGAGGTCTTGGGGAGTGGATGTAGGTGCTGGGGTGCACCGAACCACTATATGTTTGTTGTGTTTGTAATGCCTCTTGTCATTGTCTAACTAACACACTTACTTACTTAGATAGATTGCTTTCTTAACTGTTATCCGCGCATCCTTTAGTTGCAAGCATATTCAATCAAGTCACATTCTATACATCAAACTGTTGCTAAGTTTGACTTTCACTGTGCATCCATACAACTTAGCATAATTAATCAAAAACTTTCAGAAGTAGGTTAAAAGTTTTAAAAGACCCAATTCACCCCCCCTCTTGGGTTGTATCTACTGGGCAACACGTTCTGGAGTTGACTCGGCCAAACTTGGAGTCGACTAGCCAATATTCGGAGACGACTCTGCCTTCTGGAGACGACTCGTTTTCAGGGATCCAAAGATCTTTCTTTCGGATTTACTTCCTCGAGTCGACTCGGATTCTCTTGGAGTCGACTCGGCTCTCAGAGCCTGAAAATTGGTCTTCTGTCTTTGGAGTTGAACTGCCTCGGAGTCGACTCGGACTTTGCGGGAGTCGACTCGGCTCTCACAGACCGAAGTTGGCTCTCTGACTTTTAGTCTTGCATTCCTTTGAGAGTCGACTCTTGCTTTCTTTGGAGTCGACTCGCCAACAGTTGGAGTCGACTCGAGTTCTTCTGGAGTCGACTCGGTTCTCAGAGTCCAAAAACAACTTCTCTGTCTTTCTGTCTGTTACTCCTTGGAGTCGACTCGGAACTATCGGGGGTCGACTTGGCAAGCATCGGAGTCGACTCGAATTCTTCAGGAGTCGACTCGGTGACAGGGTCTGAGATTCATCCTTCCGTCCTGTTGTCAGTTCTCAGTCGGAATCGACTCGTAGTGTGCCGGAGTCGACTCGAGTCTGTGCCAGAGCTTCTGAAACACTTGGAGTCGACTCGTAATCTTCCGGAGTCGACTCGCGTTCCAGACTTTGGTTCAAACTGAGTTCCATACTTAGCCAAAATGTATTGAACCAAGGCTAGAGATAATTAAACATAAATTCATAAATATTTGGCTGAAACACTAGATTGAATTCATTAGTATAACATAAGATATACTCAAATGCTTTGAGCTCATCAAAATCAAATAGGGTTTTAATCAATCACTCCAAATATTTAAGAAATACTAAGGACTAGTGGCTTGTCTATGGAGATACTGACTTGAAATTAGTTGGATATACTGATTCCAGCTTCTTGAAAAGCGTATTTAAACAATATAAACAAAGAAGAGTTAGAAGCCCTCAAACAGATTTTTGGAGGTAGAGAAAGGGGCTTCTCAAACTCTTCAACTCCTCTTGAATATGCTCAAGATTTGCTGTCAGAAGGGGAGCTTTGAATGCGAAGGAGAACGTTGGTTGGATGGAGTTGAATGCATTTTTTCCTTCTTTCTCTTATATTTACTCTTGAGAGCCTTTGGTAGGTGAAAATCCCTTTTTGTTTGAATGGAATAGCTTTCTTAGTGTCTATTACTGTTCAATCTGGCTATTTAAGCAATCCCCATTGAAAACTAGCCGTTAGACTCACTTTTAGGACCATTCTGCACAATCTGCAACTCCTGATACAGTGTCCGTTGGGATCGGAGTCGACTCGCTCGATCTGGAGTCGACTTGCTGTTGCTGGAGTCGACTCATGCTTTATTGGAGATGACTCGCCCACTGTTCAGGATTTGAATTAAAGTGCCATCCCGTTCTGGAGTCGACTCGGCCAAACTTGGAGTCGACTCGCCAATATTCGGAGACGACTCTGCCTTCTGGAGACGACTCGTTTTCAGGGATCCAAAGATCTTTCTTTCGGGTTTACTTCCCGAGTCGACTCGGATTCTCTTGGAGTCGACTCGGCTCTCAGAGCCTGAAAACTGGTCTTCTGTCTTTGGAGTTGAACTGCCTCGGAGTCGACTCAGACTTTGCGGAAGTCGACTCGGCTCTTAGAGACCGAAGTTGGCTCTCTGACTTTTAGTCTTGCATTCCTCTGAGAGTCGACTCTTGCTTTCTTTGGAGTCGACTCGCCAACCGTTGGAGTCGACTTGAGTTCTTCTGGAGTCGACTCGGTTCTCAGAGTCCAAAAACAACTTCTCTATCTTTCTGTCTGTTACTCCTTGGAGTCGACTCGGAACTATCGGGGGTCAACTCGGCAAGCATCGGAGTCGACTCGAAGTCTTCAGGAGTCGACTCGGTGACAGGGTCTGAGATTCATCCTTCTGTCCTGTTGTCAGTTCTCAGTCGGAGTCGACTCGTAGTATGCCGGAGTCGACTCGAGTCTGTGCCAGAGCTTCTGAAACACTTGGAGTCGACTCGTAATCTTCCGGAGTCGACTCGCATTCCAGACTTTGGTTCAAACTGAGTTCCATACTTAGCCAAAATATATTGAACCAAGGCTAGAGATAATTAAATATAAATTTACAAATATTTGGCTGAAACACTAGATTGAATTCATTAGTATAACATAAGATATACTCAAATGCTTTGAGCTCATCAAAATCAAATAGGGTTATAATCAATCACTCCACAATCTCCCCCTTTTTGATGATGACAAAACATTGAGTATTTGTAAAGTGAATTGCTCAACCAAAAAGAAGATTTATAATAAAATTTTGAAATGAATTCAAGTGTCTAGTGTTGCCCAGATAGACAACCCAAGAGGGGGGTGAATTGGGTTTTACACTAATTTTGCAATTAAAACGTTTGTGGATAACTAATTAATTCTTTTTGCAGGTTAATTACTTAGATGCTGTGTGCAGTGAATGAAAAGAAAGTGCAAATAACAAGACAATCACAAACACAAGAATTTTATAGTGGTTCGGAGCTAACCCTTGCTCCTACGTCCACTCTCCAAGTCTCACTTGGGAATTCACTATAACCCCTCGGATTACAGCCGGTTGTTTTGCAAGCTCACAATCCAACTTGTTGTTTTACGAGGTCACAACGAACTCGGTCGGTTTTTCCAGGCTCACCGACTAGAACCACCCCGATTGTTTTTTCGGGATCACAATCGAACCCTTACACGTTGGTTTCAACCTAGGCTCACCAACAAACCTATATACCCTTGATTCAATCCCCTGATTGAATCAAGTAAGAACCAAATGGAAAGAACAAAGACAAACAGAAAAATAGAGCTTCTAAAAAGCAGATATACAGCGATATATATAAGAGAAAAGTTAAGAGCCCTCAAACACGTTTGAGATGAAGTAGAGAAGGGCTTCTTGAACTTTGGGTCTCCTCTTGAATGTCTGGATGACTTGGAGGCGGGAGGAGACTTCTTTAATGCTGGGAAGAGTTGGTTGACTGGAGTTAATGGCCCTCTTCCTTCTTTTCTGTTGAAATCAGTTTGCAGATGAAGGATTCTTGTTTTCTTTGAGTGGAATGTTACTTCTCTCCTTTGCTATAGTTCTCTGTGGCTATTTAAGCCATTCCCCATGGAAACTAGCCGTTAGACACACTTTACTAGCCGTTCTGCACATTCTGCACATCCTGACAATGTGTCCGTTGGGGTTGGAGTCGACTCGCGCGATCTGGAGTCGACTCGGCTGTAGCAGGAGTCGACTCATGCTTTTCTGGAGTCGGCTCGGCAACTGTTCCAGATTTGAATTAAAGTGGTCTTCTCGACTGGGAGTCGACTCGACTTAACCCGGAGTCGACTCGCCAAAATTTGGAGCTGACCTTGCACTTTTGGAGTCGGCTCATCCCAAGGAATCCATAGATGTATTCTTCAACTTGGCTCACTCGAGTCGACTCGTGAATTCTGGGAGTCGACTCGGCGCTCAGAGGCCGAACTCCCGATCTTCTGTCTTTTGGCTCGTGCAGTCTTGGAGTCGACTCGAACTGTTTCGGAGTCGACTCGGCTCTCAGTATCCGAAAACTGCTCTCTGACTTTTGCCTGTAACTCCCTGGAGTCGACTCATACTGCTCTGGAGTCGACTCGGCTAGCATCGGAGTCGACTCGCGCTCTTCAGGAGTCAACTCGCTGACAGGTTTTGAGTTGTATCTTTCTGCTCGTCTGTCTGTTCTCGGTCGGAGTCGACTCGTAATGTTCCAGAGTCGACTTGAGCCTGTGCCAGTGCTTCCGATACGCTTGGAGTTGACTCGTAATATCCCGGAGTCGACTCGAATCTCAGACTTTGGTTCAACATGACTTCTTAACTTATCCAAATTGTCTTGAACCAAATCTAGAGACACTTAACAATAAATTTACAAGAATATCACTGAAACACTAGATTGAATTCATTAGTAAACATAAGATATACTCAAATGCTTTGAGCTCATCAAAATCAAATAGGGTTATAATCAATCACTCCACAATCTCCCCCTTTTTGATGATGACAAAATATTGAGTATATGTAAAGTGAATTGCTCAACAAACAAGGAGAATTATAGTAAAATTTTAAAATGAATTCAAATGTCTGGTTATTTAATTTATCCAGACCTGAAAGGTGTGAAACAATAAATTTTGAAGATAAGGCTCCCCCTTTCATTTGGAATTATATAAGCCTTCATATCATGCAATCAATTGTTTGGCTTATATATATTTAATGATTTTGCTTTCTTAAATATTCAGATTCTCCCCCTCAACACATGCATTCAACTTAGTTTTGATTCTCAGAATTTAACCTTAAATTTTTGGTTTTTAGAGGGAAAATCTGTCAATTTGTTCTTGAGTAGGATTCAACTAATCTCTGAATATTCCTTGAATAGATTCTGGAGATTACTCCATTAGGAGCCCCAACAGAGAGATAATGAGCCTCGAGGTATCAAATCCACTTAGAACAAATTATGGTGTATTTTAAAAGTTTTTCTTTTTATTGATTTTCATTGATTCCTTTTTCCTTTTACATATCTATTAAATATATTTCTCCCCCTTTTTGTCATTGCATCAAAAAGGAAGGAAGCAGAACACACAAGCAAGCGGAGATCAATTTGCACAATTTTGAAGAAATTTGTCTACTCATTGTATTGATGTATATGTAAGTACATTTGTGAATACAATAAGTGAAGCAGTAAATACATGTCAAAGTAAACAAAATAAGCTAGGGCTTCCTCGAGGAGGATGCGGCTCCCTTGGGCAGTCTGGACTGGTGTTCCATGAGTACGGTGACCGCATCGGTGACGTGCCTTAACTATGTGATAATGGCCGAGGTGGCCCTGCTGTGTGTCGTGGAGAGCTCGGTCAGAGTCTCCTGAAGTGTGTCCAGCTTGGCGATCAGGACATTCGCCAAGCGCTCGGACCCCTGACTAGTGGTGCCCATATCATGTCGGATGTCATCTCGCATCTTCCGTGTGTTGCTTGTGACATCACTCATGTTGGAGAACTGGGCTTGGATCAGGCTCCTGACGTTGAAGATCTCCTCTCTCAGATGAGCCGTCATCTCGGTCATGGCTGATAGGGAGGGAACCAACGCAGAAGAGGGGGCAGTGGGTGGACCTCGGAGCTCCCTCAGAAGATCGTCCCGAAGATCTCTGACAATCTCCTGCCGCAACTCCCGGAGCTGCTCAGGAGAAATCCGAACCTCCATCTGCTGAGTGGGTGGAGCTGAGGACGAGGGTCCGGCTGAGGTGGTGGGAGCTGAGGTGGAGGGAAAGGCAGGATAATCTGAATCTGGGTCAGGACTGGGGGAATGTCTGGTAGTAGGTGTGGAGGAAGATAGTTTCCTAACCCATGTTCCCTCTACCTTATGAAACCCCATCCTGTGTAGGGTTCCCTCACCCATGCGATCTGTCCATCGCAATGCGCGAGAGGGTTCCCCCTCAGGAATAGGGATCTCGGACTCCCTAAAGATAAGAGTGTACAGCATCCCATAAGGAAGGGTGAGCCTAGGTCTATCTAGTGGCTCACATAGGTATCTATAGATCATCTTGGAAAAGTTGATAGGGGTGTCCTGGAGAATGTGGTACATGAGGGCTAGGTCCCTCTCAGAGACAAAATCAAATCGGCCGGTCTTAGGGAAAAGGGTCCTAGAGATGATGCTCAGGAGGAGCCGCATCTCAACAAAAAGAGATCCAGCGGACATCTCGTCTAGTGGGGACGGGGGTGGACTCCCTAAAATGGCCGTCAGGGCCTCAGTCCTATCCTCGGGGTGTTTAGGAGATACCCCTACTTGGGGAAGATGGAGGATTTGAGCTATGAAATCCTCTGAAATAAATAATGGGACACCGGCTACAGTTCTCTCTATACCCCCATTGCCCCTATGCACAGTACCATAAAACTCCCTAACTAGACCAGGATATGTGGGGAGATCTAAGGAACAAAAGAACTCTAAATTCTGGGCCCGCAACCTCTCTCCTATGGTGAAGCCCTCCCGGGAGAGATAGTCACAGTTGACGTATCTCCCGGTGGAGACCGCCTTTCCGGCGCACGATCGCGAGGGAACCGCCCTCGGCGGGGAACGAACCGGAGGTTGTGGCCTCACGGGATCGTTCCGAGCCTTGGACCGTCGCTCGGCACCGGTCGCGGGTTGGGGCCTCTTCCGGCTTGGGACAACGGTTTTTCGAGGCATTCTAGACCTAGGGAAGAGAAATGAACCCTAAAGGACGGAAGAGGGTCGACGGAAAAGCCCTAAGGACGGTCGGAGACGACGTAGGAGACGGCTCTAGGGTTTATGAATAGTGGCGGCGGTGAATAGAAGTGTTGATTAAACGCTTGGATTAGGGTTAAAAAATACGGATCCCGACCTCGAGTCGACTCCACTGAGTCGCGAGTCGACTCGACCTCGAGTCGACTCCAAAATATGCGCGAGTCGACTCCCCTAATGCTGTCATCGACCTCGAGTCGACTCCCGCCTATGTGCGAGTCGACTCCCCTTATGCTTCATCTTCCTCGAGTCGACTCCCGTCTATGTGCGAGTCGACTCCACCTTATGAGCCAACTCTGAAACGTATCCGAGTCAACTCGAACTCTGGCACGCACTTAAAAATCATGCTATTTTCGTGCCAAACAAGGGATAAGCACTAAGTTTATGATCTGACTTGATAATCATCAATGAGAGACTCTAAATTCAACACCACCTAATCATCAAAATCAATGGACTAGTGGAGAACATCACTAGGATGGATCAATCACTCCTAATCCTCTCATAAGCACACTAAATCTCTCTTCACTCAAAGGTTTTGTGAAGATATCAGCTAATTGATCATTAGTGCAAACAAATTGGAGTGTCACATCACCATTCAGAACATGATCTCTTATGAAGTGATGTCTTATCTCAATATGTTTAGTTCTTGAATGCTGAATTGGATTTTTGGTTAGATTAATTGCACTTGTATTATCACAATTAATGAAAATTTTGTCTTGTTTAATGCCATAGTCTTCAAGTTGTTGTTTAATCCACATGATTTGAGCACAACAACTCCCGGCAGCTACATATTCAGCTTCAGCAGTAGATAATGCAACCGAGTTTTGTTTCTTGCTAAACCATGAAATTAAGTTTTCTCCTAGGAATTGACATGACCCGCTGGTGCTTTTTCTATCAAGTTTACAACCAGCAAAGTCTGAATCTGTGTATCCTATTAAGTTCAGACTAGATTCTTTAGAATACCATAAACCTATACTTTTTGTTCCTATTAGGTATTTAAAGATTCTTTTTACTGCAATTAGATGAGATTCCTTAGGATTAGACTGATATCTAGCACACATGCATACACTAAACATGATATCAGGTCTACTTGCAGTGAGATACAATAAAGATCCTATCATACCTCTATACATCTTTTGATCTACAGATTTACCTGATTCATCTTGGTCTAGTTTGCATGATGAGCTCATGGGTGTGCTGATTGACTTGTTTCCCTCCATATCAAACTTCTTAAGCATCTCCTTGATGTATTTAGCTTGATTGATGAAGATCCCTTCTTTTGATTGTTTGATTTGAAGCCCGAGGAAATAGTTCAGCTCTCCCATCATGCTCATTTCAAACTCAACCTGCATCAAGTCAGCAAACTCTTCGCAGAGGCGATTGTTAGTAGCACCGAAAATAATATCATCAACATAAATCTGCACTACTAACATATCTTTATTTTTCTTCTTTAAAAACAGCGTTGTATCTACATTTCCCCTAGAGAACTCATGATCTAGTAGGAATCTGCTAAGTCTTTCATACCATGCTCTAGGTGCTTGTTTCAAACCATAGAGAGCTTTGTTCAGTTTATACACATGATTAGGGTATTGATGATTTTCAAAACCAGGAGGTTGTTCTACATACACCTCCTCATTAATATACCCATTCAAAAATGCACTCTTTACATCCATTTGAAATAATTTGAAATCCTTGGAGCATGCAAATGCTAATAATAATCTAATTGCCTCTAGTCTAGCTACAGGAGCAAAGGTTTCATCAAAATCTATACCTTCTTCTTGATTATACCCCTTTGCTACTAGTCTAGCCTTATTTCTTATTACAATTCCATTTTCATCAAGTTTGTTTTTATATATCCATTTGGTGCCTATAATTGAATATTCAGAAGGTCGTTCAACTAGATTCCATACCTTGTTTCTAGTAAATTGGTTTAATTCTTCTTGCATTGCATTTATCCAATTTACATCTTTTTCAGCTTCTTCTATGTGTTTGGGCTCAAAATGTGAGACAAAAGCTAGATGATTATTTAAGTTCCTAAGAGATGCTCGAGTCCTAACAAGTTGAGATGGATCATCTAAAATTAATTCCTTAGGATGCCCGTGAGCAAACCTCCACGCCTTAGTCAGCCCATGATCCACAATAGCCTCTTGGCTTGATGATGCATCTCCAATTAATTTTTGATTATCATCTTGTAACGTCATCTCATCTATCTTTTCTTCAAGAATTTCAGCATCATCATCAAGATTAACTCTCTTACTAGAAGAGGTATCACTAGAATCATCAAAAACAACATGTATGGATTCTTCTATAACTAGGGTTCTTTTATTAAAGACTCTATAGGCTTTACTAGTTGTAGAGTACCCTAAGAATATATCCTCATCAGATTTAGAGTCAAATTTTTCTAGATTATCTTTCCCATTATTATGAACAAAACACCTACATCCAAAGACATGAAAATAATTTACCTTTGGTTTTCTATTTTTCCAAAGTTCATAAGGTGTTTTCTTTATAATGGGTCTCAATAAAACTCTATTTAATATATGACAAGAGGTATTGATGGCTTCTCCCCAAAAGTACTTAGGAAGGTTACTTTCACATAACATGGTTCTAGCCATTTCCTCTAGAGTTCTATTTTTTCTTTCCACAACTCCATTTTGTTGTGGTGTCCTAGGTGCAGAAAAGTTATGAGTTATCCCCTTTTTACTACAAAACTCATCAAATAAGTGATTTTCAAATTCGGTTCCATGGTCACTTCTAATAGCTATGACTGAAGTATCTCTAGCATTTGTTACTTCTTTATGAAATTTCTTGAAAACTGAAAATGCTTGATCCTTATGAGCTAAGAACATGACCCAAGTGTATCTAGAATAATCATCTACAATAACTAGCCCATATTTATTTCCACCTAGATTTATGGTTCTAGTTGGTCCGAACAGGTCCATGTGTAGTAGTTCTAGAGGTCTAGAGGTAGAGACACAATTTATAGATTTAAAGGAGTTCCTTGATTGTTTGCCAAATTGACATGCTTCACATATTTTATTCTTTTCAAACTTTAGTTTTGGCAAACCTATCACGGAATCTCTTTTAACTAGTCTTGATATTGTGTCCATGCTTGCATGACCTAACTGTGGAGTGATTGATCATAACCCTATTTGATTTTGATGAGCTCAAAGCATCTGAGTATATCTCTTGTTTACTAATGAATTCAATTGAGTGTTTCAGTGAAAATCTTGTCTAAAGTGTTTCTAGACTTGGTTCATAATATTTTGGATAAGTTAAGAAGTCAGTTTGAACCAAAGTATGAGACTCGAGTCGACTCCAGAGTATTACGAGTCGACTCCAAGCGTATCAGAATCACTGGCACGGGCTCGAGTCGACTCCGGATCATTACGAGTTGACTCCGACTGAGAACAGACAGACGAGCAGAAAGCATCAACTCAAAACCTGTCAGCTAGTCGACTCCTGAAGTGCGCGAGTCGACTCCGATGTTTACCGAGTCGACTCCGGAGTAGTATGAATCGACTCCAAGGAGTTACAGACAGAAAAGTCAGAGAGCGAATTTTGACCCTGAGATTCGAGTCGACTCTTGTGGAACGCAAGTCGACTCCGATGGTTGGTAGGTCGACTCCAAAGAAAGCGAGAGTCGACTCTCAGTGGTTCACAAGGCAAAAGTCAGAGAGTAGTTTTCGGACTCTGAGATTCGAGTCGACTCCCGCAATGCGCAAGTCGACTCCGAGACAGCGCGACCCCAAAAAGACAGAAGACCGAATTATTGTCTCTGAGAGCCGAGTCGACTCCCAGACAGCTCGAGTTGACCCCAAGGCAGCGCTACACCAAAAAGGCAGAAGGCCATGTTTCGGAAACTGAGAGCCGAGTCGACTCCAGAACAGTCCGAGTCGACTCCAAGACTGAACGAGCCAAAAGACAGAAGATCGGGAGTTCGGACTCTGAGCGCCAAGTCGACTCCCAGGATTGTCGAGTCGACTCGAGTGGGCCAGGTTGAAAATTGGCTCCGTGGACTTCATGGGATGAGCCGACTCCGAAAATGCCAAGTCAGCTCCAGAAGTTGGCGAGTCGACTCCGGGTCAAGTCGAGTCGACTCCCAGTTGAAGAGGCCACTTTAATTCAAATCTGGAACAGTTGCCGAGTCGACTCTAGAAAAGCATGAGTCGACTCCCGCTACAGCCGAGTCGACTCCTGATCGCGCGAGTCGACTCCGACCCCCAACGGACATATTGTCAGGTTGTGCAGAATGTGCAGAACGGGCAGAACAAGGTGTCTAACGGCTAGTTTCCGTGGGGGATGGCTTAAATAGCCACAGAGGACTGTAGCAAGGCAGAGAAGCACCATTCCATTCAAAGAAATCAAGCATTCATTCTCTGCATACTTGTCTTCAACGAAAAGAAGGAAGAGCGCCATTAACTCCATCCAACTTTCTCTTCCCAGCATTTTAAAGAAGCCTCCTCCTGCATTCAAGTCGACCAGACATTCCAGAGGAGACTCAAAGTTTAAGAAGCCCTACTCTACTCCAACTCAAAAGTGTTTGAGGGCTCTTAACTTCTCTCTAGTTTATATTGTAGCAAATCTACTTTTTAAGAAGCTCAGTTTTTCTGTTTGTTTCTTATTCTTTCCATATTGTCTTTGCTTGGTTCAATCGGGGGATTGAATCAAGGGTGTAGAGGTTGGTTGGTGAGCCGAGTGTAAAACCAACGTGTAAGGGTTCGATTGTGATCTCGGGAAAACAATCGGAGTGGTTCTAGTCGGTGAGCCAGGAAAAACCGACCGAGTTCGTTGTGAGCTCGTAAAACAACAAGTTTGGTTGTGAGCTTGTAAAACAACCGGCTGTAATCCAAGGGGTTATAGTGAATTCCCATGTGAGACTTGAGGAGTGGACGTAGGAGCAAGGGTTAGCTCCAAACCACTATAAAAGTTTTGTGTTTGTGATTGTTTGTCTCTTTCTTTTACTCTCATTTCATTCACAGCACATAGCAATTAATTAACCATCTTGGTAAAGCATTAATTAGTCATCCACAACGTTTTAATTGCAAAATTATTTTAAAACCCAATTCACCCCCCCTCTTGGGTTGTCTATCTGGGCAACAAGTGGTATCAGAGCCTAAACTCTTCTACCCTAAGAGTCAAAGATCAAAATGATAACCCCATTTGGATCTTCCCACATCGAGGGTCAGTCCACCCAAAGACCCCCATTCTTTAATGGATCCTGTTGCTGGGGGTCCAAACCGAGAACGATTGGCACAGCGGTGTGAATGGGGTTCCCTTTGAGTTGCTTTGGTTGCGCTCCGCCCTCCGCCGTGAAACCTGCAAGCAAGCCTCGCACCACCACCGGGGTAGTGGGGGCCCTCCGACGATCAAGTCAGAGGAGATCGAAGGAGAAGGAGAAGGAGAAGGTAGCAGGTGAGATGATACTCTGGAAGATATATCTTACCCTCCCCCTTCCCCCCCAGCCTCATATATATCAGGCTGGGGGGTTTTTTCGGGGATTCGTCATCGTGTGGCACGATGGGGCTGCCACTGACATGGCCGTTACAGGGCATCGTGGGGCAGCGCTGGGTACAGCCATGGCAGGGCATAGTGGAGCTCCGCTTTGTACGGCTGTTACAGGGGATCGTGGGGCAGCGCCGGATACGGCCGTTGCAGGAAGTAGTGGAGCAGGGGGCCGCGGCGTGCCTCAGAGGAACAGTCTGTTGTTGTCGAGAGATTGCCGACTCGGGGTCGGATTGCTGGATCAAGGGGCAGCCGACTCGGGGTCGGGCTACGGAGCCGAAGATATCCGACCCGAGGTCGGATTGCTGGATCAAGGGGCAGCCGACTCGGGGTCGGGCTGCGGAGCCGAAGATATCCGACCCGAGGTCGGATTGCTGGATCAAGGGGCAGCCGACTCGGGGTCGGGCTGCGGAGCCGAAGATATCCGACTCGAGGTCGGATTGCTGGATCAAGGGGCAGCCGTAGTCTTCCTGGGCACGCGTGCCGGTCACGTGGGGCATGGTGGCTAAGTTCCCCCGTAACAGTAGCCCCCCACTCCCGAGCCTGGAACCAGGAGGGGAACGGGTGAAGGAAGTGATGCTTCGAGATTGCCGCCATCCCTCGGAAAGGCGCGCGCGCTCCGAGCTTCCTGCCTTCTTTATGGCGTATGGCAGTTGTCGCTGATCTGGCGGTCTGCGGATTTCGGCGGACATCCTTCCTTAATGGCGTCGATTCGCCTTTGGGGCGCGAACAAACTTTCGGCAGCCAGGCGTCCTCTGGCGTCACCGAGGCGTCACCCGCCTTTCCGCCTATTTAACCGGGGGCCCTCCCCCGTCCGCCTTTCTCTTCACAGGCATCTTCAAGTTTCTCCCTTGTGCCGCTGCCGTTGCCGCCGAACTGTTCGTTCGCTCCTCCTTTGACGCTCTCGGAGCCGTTCTTCCTTCCTTTCCAGTGAGTTGCCCCACTCTTCAATTTAGGGCTCTCCGTACCTTCTCCTTTCGTGTTAGTGTACTCCAGTCGTTCCGGTGCCTTCCCCCCTCTTGACCCCGTCCTGACCGTAGGTTCACTGGCCATTAGGGATGGACGAAGTAAGGGCGGACCGCATTCAGTCGGAGCTGGTCCCTGAAGACCTAGATAGGTTCGTGGCCCGGTACCACCTTCCCGAAGCCTGCAACATTACGCTCCCGGGGCCTGAGGAGAGGATGTCCCATCCTCCTCCAGGGAAGGTCGCCATCAATGAGGACATCCTTCGGGCTGGGTTCCGCTTTCCCCCTCGGACTTAGTCGTGCAGGTGCTTCGGGGTTTAAGAGTGGCGCCGACGCAACTGGTGCCGAACTCATGGCGTACCCTGACGGCCTTCCAGGTTCTCTGCCGCATGCACGAGGTTCCCGCCACCCTGAACGTCTTTTGGGAATGCTACGGCCTGAGCGGCCACCCCCGGGACAGAGGGTGGTGGTGCTTTGCGGCGCGGCGAGGGTGCGGCCTCGTCAAGGATGCTCCTTCCTCCATTCACGGCTGGAAGGAGCGTTTCTTTTTCATTGACGTAGATCCCTCTTGGGGAATCGGGACAGCCTGGGAGACGCCGATGAAGTCCCCGATCGGCTTATCGAGGTTGTCGAGGGAGGAGTCCGATGGCGTTGCCGTCTTGAGGGGGCTGGTTGCCGAGGGCCGGCTTCCCCCGGTGGCCCGCCTTATTTCCGAGGATGCCTTGGTGAACGTCGGTCTGAGCTCGGTCCCCGCCGACCGTGAGCCCGCCACCACTTCTTTTTTAGCTCTTTTCTCCTCTTTCGTTTCTTCTTTCCATCAGTTTCTCAGTCTCCGACCATCTCGTCCTTTTTGCAGAAATCGACGACGTCATGCGGTCGGACAAGGCGATGGCTGTCAGTAGGGCGTCCCTACTGGAAGCGATCCGGAGGAAGAAACGGACTCCTCCGAGCGGGGTCCCACCGGCGAAGAAGTCCCGCCAGCAGGCGACTCCGACGCCGACAGACGGGTCCGGACCCACCGGTCAGGGGGACGCCACGGGCTCGGACCGACAGTTGACGCCGTATCAGCCCTCCGGTGATGAGACTACCGCTTTTCCGGAGGCGTCACCCGGGCGCGCCCGAGACGGCCGGGTCGGACGCGATCGGTCCCCAGCCCGGCCTTCGACTCGGTCGGCTTCGGATGATACGAGAAGGAGCGCGCCGAGGCCCCGGCCGAGTGGGACCCTGTCGATTTCTGGAGCGGACCCCGCCCCGAGCACGGTCAGCACGACTCTCCCCCAAGAAATGGGTAAGGGTAAGGCCGCAGAACCACCGTCCGGCTCCGGGGCGAAGTCGGGGTCAGCCTTCACTTTCGCCGGCGCCCGAAACCTCATCGAGACGGTGCTGCTGGAGAGTGACCGTAGGCGGGTCCGGCAGATGGGGATCCCTGACGTCGGAGCTGCCAGCTGCGTCTGTCTCATGTCGATGAGTGTTCTTCTGGCCGCTTTCGTCATTTATAGGCTCTATTGATCCCCGCCTGACGCCCTCATTTTTCCTATCTCTTAGCTCGCCCAGTACATGATCCGTCTGGAGGAGAGCCACGAGGAA
This sequence comes from Phoenix dactylifera, assembly GCF_009389715.1. NCBI lineage: Eukaryota > Viridiplantae > Streptophyta > Magnoliopsida > Arecales > Arecaceae > Phoenix > Phoenix dactylifera. Next base: position 27,515 of record NW_024068509.1, on the reverse strand, counting down.
CAGGCGAGGCTTCTGGCGAGGGCCGAGAGCCGACTGAAAGCTGTAGAGGAGGGAGGCCAGGCTGCGGTGGGGAGGACGACCAGGGACCTCGAGACGAGGCTCCAGGTGGCCGAAGAGCGGGTACTCGGCTTCGCCGCCCTCGAGAGGCAACTGTTGGAGACTCAGGAGCAACTCAAGGTTGCCTCGGGTCTCGAAGGCGAGATCAGGAAGGCGGAGGAGCGAGCCGAAGAGCAGTCCCGGAAGGCTGCCGACTTCCGGGAGAGGTGGGAGAAGGCCCAGCAGTCAGCCGACAACGCCCGCAACCGAGCCCGATCTCTTGAAGCCAAGCTGGCCGAATTGGAATCGGCCTTGGAGGAGTCCCGCGCGAGCAACCAGGAGCTTCATTCGCGCCTGGAGGAGGCTGAGGCTGCTCGCGTTGCTGCCGAGGCGAAGCACATGGAGGCTCGGGCCGATCTGCTGAGGGTCTCCTCCGAGGCGGACGACCGGATTGTGGCGAAGGTCATGGAGGCGAAAGCTCAGATTACGGAGCGAGCGGAGGCGGCGCTGGCCGAGAAGAGCGCGGAAATCGGGCGTCAGGCGGTACAGGCCTATCGTCAGTCCGCCGAGTTCATCCATGACATGTCGGACGCGGGGTCCGACTCCTTTGTCTTAGGCTTCGATGAAGGCCTGGCGAGGGTGTCCGCTAGATACCCCGAAATTGACCTGAGTGGGGTCTCCCTCCTCGACTCCCCTTCGATGCCATTGCCTGCTGATTCTCCAACTGTCTCCCTACCCCTTGCGGGTGTGCTCGCCGTTCCCGACCCAGGGGTTCCTCCAAGCTGACCCTCTGTATTTTTCTTTGTTCTTTTCTTTGTATGTTGGCGTTTTGTCATGTTGTATGGGTCTCGGCCCTGATGCAACGAAAGTTAATGCAAACAAAGTGTTTCCTCATTTCACTTTCGTCCTTCCTCTTTTTAACTCTTGGTAGCATCTCGCCGACTCCTGACTCTTGAAATTCCTCCGGCACTAGGCCAGGCATCCGAGGGTTAGGCCTCAGGAAATCCTTCCGGCGCTAGGCCAGGCATCCGAGGGTTAGGCCTCAGGAAATTCTTCCGGCGCTAGGCCAGGCATCCGAGGGTTAGGCCTCAGGAAATTCTTCCGGCGCTAGGCCAGGCATCCGAGGGTTAGGCCTCAGGAAATTCTTCCGGCGCTAGGCCAGGCATCCGAGGGTTAGGCCTCAGGAAATTCCGCTCATTGGTCGGCCAAGGCTGGCGCAAGCCGAGGCGACCGGTCGGGGCTTCAGGCTAGTCTGCTCCCGGGATGATCATCGGGTTAGCCTGGCATCCGAGTACCGAGCCTCGGGGAATTCCGCTCGTTGGTCGGCCAAGGCTGGCGCAAGCCGAGGCGACCGGTCGGGGCTTCAGGCTAGTCTGCTCCCGGGATGATCATCGGGTTAGCCTGGCATCCGAGGACCGAGCCTCGGGGAATTCCGCTCGTTGGTCGGCCAAGGCTGGCGCAAGCCGAGGTGACCGGTCGGGGCTTCAGGCTAGTCTGCTTCCGGGATGATCATCGGGTTAGCCTGGCATCCGAGGGCCGAGCCTCGGGGAATTCCGCTCGTTGGTCGGCCAAGGCTGGCGCAAGCCGAGGCGACCGATCGGGGCTTCAGGCTAGTCTGCTCCTGGGATGATCATCGGGTTAGCCTGGCATCCGAGGGCCGAGCCTCGGAGAATTCCGCTCGTTGGTCGGCCAAGGCTGGCGCAAGCCGAGGCGACCGGTCGGGGCTTCAGGCTAGTCTGCTCCCGGGATGATCATCGGGTTAGCCTGGCATCCGAGGACCGAGCCTCGGGGAATTCCGCTCGTTGGTCGGCCAAGGCTGGCGCAAGCCGAGGCGACCGGACGGGGCTTCAGGCTAGTCTGCTCCCGGGATGATCATCGGGTTAGCCTGGCATCCGAGGGCCGAGCCTCGGGGACTTCCGCTCGTTGGTCGGCCAAGGCTGGCGCAAGCCGAGGCGACCGGTCGGGGCTTCAGGCTAGTCTGCTCCCGGGATGATCATCGGGTTAGCCTGGCATCTGAGGGCCGAGCCTCGGGGAATTCCGCTCGTTGGTCGGCCAAGGCTGGCGCAAGCCGAGGCGACCGGTCGGGGCTTCAGGCTAGTCTGCTCCCGGGATGATCATCGGGTTAGCCTGGCATCCGAGGGCCGAGCCTCGGGGAATTCCGCTCGTTGGTCGGCCAAGGCTGGCGCAAGCCGAGGCGACCGGTCGGGGCTTCAGGCTAGTCTGCTCCCGGGATGATCATCGGGTTAGCCTGGCATCCGAGGGCCGAGCCTCGGGAATTCCGCTCGTTGGCCACGCGCCTGTCGCTTGCCGCTCGACGGGATTTCTCCGTGGCCAGCTACGATCGTGTTTCTTCTATTCTCCAAGCGTCGCCTGGGGAACACCAGAAGGGTATTAAATGCTAATTGAGGCGTTACCTGAAAAATCGGATCGCCAGTTGCTGCTTGCAAGGAGTGTCAGTTAAGCGGCCGCGATACGCGCGCTCTTCGAGGCGGATGCGGCCTGGGCGCGAGCGGAGATACGTGGGCCGTGGGATACACACCGCCCGGAGTGTCCTGCATGAAGAATGCAATTAAGGAGAACGACGCTTAGGAGATCGTGGGAGGATACGCCTCGAGAGCTGGAACGGCTCCAGATTCGGTGCGCCCGCCTTTATTGGAGCCACCCACATCGGAACGACCGGGGGGCCACAGTTTGGCTATAAATATAAGTGCAGGTGCGGTGGAGCCTCCCAAGCCGGAGCTATTCAGGTTGCCATGGATCGTGGACCTCCTCTCCGGCGTGTGGCTGGAAAACCCCTGCCGGAGGAACGGGAGGCGCGCCCCTCGCAACTTCCGCCAACTAGCCGTTTCATCTGGGATCAACAAGGAGGTTCTCCCCGGCGGAACTCCGCTCTAGGCGTTTCGTCCGGGATCACATCCCCCCTTCTTTCAGCCCCGCCTCTCGATTGAGCTCTGCGCCAGACGCTTCATCCGGGATCGCGCCTCCTCGCGCTCTTCTCCCTTGTATTCCTTCCCTCCCCTTCTCCTTGGGGAGGGCCGGAATATTCCTTGGAGGTGGCGTTCCTCTAGGAGCAGTGTGAACTCCTCCTTCGTCCACTTCTTCTTCGTCCACGTCGGCTCTTCGTCCTTTGCGTGAGGCGTCGATGGCGCCTCCGGGGAGAAGCACCCACGCCCGGTGGGATTGCAGCTGCTTCGGGTGGAGAGTTCAGGGATCCCAGATCTTCAACTCCACGGAGTCTCCACCTCTTCCTTGTTTTCTTTACTCCCCAATTCTCCTCTAGGAATTCTTTGTAATCACACGAACACACCGTTGTAACCAGGAATTATTGAAATGAAAAGAATTGTACATTTTTCGAACTGTCTTCCTGGCTTTGTCGTTCTACTGGTAATACGCCCGCAGGTTAGCGGAATTCCAGCTCCTCGGAATTTCTCGACCATCTAGGGCCTCCAACTGGTAGGAGCCAGGTCGGTTTACCCAGCGAACCCTATACGGGCCTTCCCAATTTGGCACCAGCTTCCCACCTTCCGCGGGTTGAGATGCTTTGGCTCGCCTTAGCACCAGATCTCCGATTCTGAAAAGTTTCGGTCGGACCTTGGAGTTATAATATCGGGCCACCCTCCGCTGATACATCGCCATCCGAACCTGTGCCATTTCTCTTGCTTCTTCCAAGAGGTCCAGGTTCCCTCGGAGTTGCTCCGAATTGGCCTCGGGTCGGTGCGCGGCCACCCGGGGCGAGGGGAGTCCGAGCTCCACGGGAACAACCGCTTCCGTGCCATAGGTTAGGCTGAAAGGCGTCTCCCCGGTAGGGGTCCGATGCGTGGTCCGATACGCCCAAAGGACATTCTCGAGTTCTTCGACCCAAGCTTGCCCCGTCCGACCGATTCGCGCCTTAATTCCTTGGAGGATTGTCCGATTTGTGACCTCGGCCTCACCGTTGGTTTGGGGATGCGACACAGATGTGAACCGATGCTCGATCCCGAACTCCTCGCAGAAATCACGGAAATGCTTGTTGTCGAACTGTCGACCATTATCCGAGATGAGGACCCGGGGTACCCCAAATCGGACAATGATGTTTTTCTTCACGAACTTCCGGACTTGCGCCTCCGTGATAGTGGCCAGCGGCTCTGCCTCCACCCACTTGGTGAAGTAGTCGATTGCAACAATCAAGAATTTCCGCTGGGCTGAAGCGACGGAGAATGGTCCGAGGATATCCATTCCCCACTGTGCGAAGGGCCAGGGCGCGGTGATTGGTGCCAAGGGGACAGAAGGGACTCTCTGGACGTTGGCGTGGCGCTGGCAGGCGTCGCATTTCCGTACGTGATCCTTCGAATCCTCCAACAAGGTAGGCCAATAATAGCCTTGCCTCATGATCTTGTGCGCTAAGGACCTAGCCCCCAAGTGCGATCCGCAAACGCCCTCATGGACTTCGCCGAGGACGTAGGCCGCCTCCGAGGGGCGGAGGCACCTTAAGAGGGGGGCGGTGAACGAGGTCCGATACAGCCTCCCTTCATAGAGACGTAGTGGGCGGACTTCTTGACAAGTCGCCGAGCTTGATCTTCGTCTTCAGGGAGGATCCCTTCGGCGAGGTAGGCGACGAGCGGGTCCATCCAAGACGGCTCCGGATCAATCGCCATCACCGCTCCAGCCTCGCCGATGCTCGGGGCATCCAGGGTCTCCAGGTAGATTGCCCTCGACAAGTTGTGCGCCTCTGTGCCCACCAAGCGGGACAACCTGTCGGCCCTAGCATTTTCGCTTCTGGGGACCTGCTGGATGTCGACACTGCCGAGGTCGGAATGAGTGCTTGCACCTTCCGGACGTAGTTCTGCATGTCGGGCTCCGGGCCTCGAACTCCCCACGAACCTGCCCGACCACCAGCTGGGAGTCGGTGAAGACCTTCAAACGCCGGAATGCCGAGCTCCCTGGTGAGTTTGAGTCCCGTGACTAGGGCCTCGTACTCCGCCTCGTTGTTGGTCACTGGAAATCCAAACCTCAAGGCATACTCGGCTATCACTCCATCAGGACTGGTAAGGACCAGCCCGGCCCCTCCACCCTCGGGGTTCGACGACCCATCGATGTGAAGCGTCCAGATCGGGAGGTCGAGGCTGGGCGTTTCCGGCGGTCTAGGTTCCGCCTCCTGCACCGTGCACTCAGCGAGGAAGTCCGCGAGCACCTGGGCCTTGATGGCGGGTCGAGGCTGGTAGCGGATGTCGAACTCACCGAGTTCTACTGCCCACTTCACCAGTCGTCCCGCATTCTCGGGGTTGCTGAGGATCTGCCGTAGTGGTTGATCGGTTAAGAGGGTGACCGAATGAGCCTGGAAATAGGGGCGAAGCCTCCTGATCGCGGTCAGCAGCGTGAAGGCGATCTTTTCAGCCTTCGTGTACCGCGTCTCGGCATCCCGTAGGACCCGACTGATGTAGTACACAGGCTTCTGGAGCTTTGCCTCTTTCCCGAACCAGCACCGCACTGACCGCGGTTGGGGAGACCGCCAGATAGAGGTAGAGCATCTCCCCTTCTTGCGGCTTGGACAGTAGGGGAGGAGACGCCAGGTATTCCTTGAGCTGGTCGAATGCTGCTTGACATTCGGCCGTCCAGAGGAAGTCTTTCGGGCGTTTTAACACCTTGAAGAATGGTTGGCAGCGTTCGGCCGATTTTGCCACAAATCGTCCAAGCGCGGCGACCCTTCCAGCGAGCTCCTGAACCTCCTTTACTTTGGTCGGAGGGGACATACCTTGGATGGCCTTGATTTTGTCCGGGTTGGCTTCGATACCCCGCTGGTTGACAATGAAACCGAGGAACCTCCCGGCCGAAGCGCCGAAGGCGCACTTCGCTGGGTTCAGCTTCATGCGAAACTTCCGCAAGGTGGTGAAAGTCTCCTCCAAATCCGCGATGTGCTGGTCTGCATGGCGGCTCTTCACCAGCATATCGTCCACGTACACCTCCATGTTCCGGCCGATTTGCTCTTTGAAGATTTTGTTGACGAGGCGCTGGTAAGTGGCGCCAGCATTCTTCAGACCGAAGGGCATTACCTTGTAGCAGTACAGCCCCCGGTCTGTTATAAAGGCAGTTTTCTCCTCGTCCTGTGGGGCCATCATTATCTGGTTGTAACCGGAGAAAGCGTCCATGAAAGACAGCAGCTGATATCCGGAAGTCGCGTCGACCAGTTGGTCTATTCGCGGAAGCGGAAAGCTATCCTTAGGGCACGCCTTGTTCAGGTCGGTATAGTCGACGCACATCCTCCACTTCCCGCTCGCCTTCCGGACAAGTACAACATTTGCCAGCCACTCGGGGTAGCTTACCTCCCTTATGAATCCTGCCTCCAAGAGCTTGTCTACCTCCAGGTCGACCACCCGGATCCGACCCGGGGCACAGTGTCTCTTCTTCTGCTTTATTGGTCGGTGGGTCGGGTCGACGTTGAGGGCGTGAGAAATGACCTCCGGGTCGATCCCAGGTACATCGGCCGCTGACCAGGCAAATACATCGGTATTGGCTCGGAGGAATTCCACCAACCGGGCCCGAGCTCCCGGGTCGAGATTGGCGCCGACCCGGACCGCCCGGTCGGGGCGGCCTTCCTCAAGGGGGACTTCGACCACACCCTCGGCCGGCTCCCCCTGCCGCAAGGCCACCTCGTCTCTGGCATCAAGGGACTCGACGCTTAGGGCTTCCACGGGCTTCTTCCCTTTGAGGGTTGCTAGAAAACATTGCCGTGCGGTCGGTTGGTCACCTCGGACCTCTCCGATCCCGACCGCCGTGAGGAACCGCATGAGCAAGTGGTACGTGGAGACCACCGCGCGAAGGGCGTTCAGCCCGGGTCGCCCGAGGATAGCGTTGTAGGCCGAGGGAACACGGACGACCAAGAACCCGAGTCGCACCGTGGCTTCTGCGGGTGCGACGCCCGCAGTCACAGGCAGCTCAACGACACCTTCTGCCGGGACAGCGTCACCGGTGAATCCTACGAGGGGGGTGGACATTTTGTGCAACAACTGTCTGGACAAGCTCATCTTTTGGAAGGCCTCGTAAAACAAAATATCAGCTGAGCTTCCACTATCCACAAGAATACGCCTTACATCATAGTTGGCCATAGTGAGGGAGATCACCATGGCGTCATCGTGGGGAGTCTGAACCCCCTTTACATCCTCATCAGAAAAGGTGATTACATTGCCGACCCTCTGCCTCTTTACGACGGCCGTCCCCGACGCTTCCGTCGAGCCCCCTGCGTTCCTCACGGGCCGAGAGCAGCCCCCAGTGATAGTGTGGATCACGCCCGCAACGGGTCGATTCTGCTCCCGAGGCTCCGGAGGAGCCGGGTCGGCCGGACGCGGGTCTGCGGGGGGACGTCGGTCGCTCACATATCGACCGAGACGCCCCCGACGAATAAGAGCCTCGATCTCGTCCCGAAGCTGGAAGCAGTCCTCTGTGTCGTGGCCGTGGTCTCGGTGGTACTCACAGTACGCCCGGGAGGGCCTCTTTCCAGGGATCCTTCGTATCTGTCTCGGGGCCGGGAGGTCCTCCCGCCCCTTGATCTCCATAAGGATCTGGGCCCGGGGAGTCAGGAGAGGGGTGTACCGGTTGAAACGTCGGGGCGGAGAACGAGGGCGTGGGGCGCCGTGGTTCTTCGCCGGCGACGGGCTTCTGCGCCGACGCTGGGGCGTCGGGCTCCTCCTCTGGCGTGCCTCTTTCCGCCTTTTCTTCCCAAGCTTTTGTGGGATCTCGGCGGCCTCCTTGCTCCGGTGGGCGGCCGCCTCCTCGGCGTCCGCATACTGGTTCGCCCGGGGACAACAGCTCTGGGAAGCTCCGCGGCAGGCGTTTGTCCAGGGAGAAGGTGAGTCTGCCCTTCCGGAAGCCACGCTTTAGGGCTGAAAGAGCTACCTCCTGACTCAGGTTCCGGACCTCCAGCGTAGCCCTGTTGAAGCGGGTAAGATAATCCCGCAGGCTTTCTCCCTCGTTTTGCCGGACATCAAAGAGGGAGTCGGAGACCAGTCGCCGCCGGCTACTGACGGCGAAATGAGTGATGAAGAGGCGAGTGAACTGGTCGAAGGACCGGATTGAGTCAGCCTCCAGCCCGGCGAACCATGCCCTCGCCGGGCCACGGAGGGTTGCCGGGAAAGCCTTGCAGAGAAGGGGATCTGATGCTCCGTGGAGGAGCATAAGGGTCCTGAAACTCTCGACGTGATCCCGCGGGTCCGCCGCCCCGTCATAGGGCTCGATCGCCGGCATTTTGAACCCCGGCGGATTCGGGGTCCGCAGGATCCTCGAGGCGAGCGCCGGCTGGGAGGAGATCTCTAAGTCGGCGAAGGGATCTTTAGAATGGCCCTTCAGGACCTGGAGTTGCCGGTGGAGATCGTCCACCCGCCGGTCCAGGGAACGCGACCGGTGGGTGGGAGACAAGGAGCGGCGAGAGGGGGACCGACTGGAGCGCGGGTTCCTCGAGGACTGGGGGGTCTGGGAACGCGCCCGGGCCCGCCTCTCGTACCCCGCGCAGCTCCGGTGGGAAGGTCCCGGCAGAATGGAGCGTGCTCGAGAATCCTCCTCGCGCCGGCGCTCCTCCCCATGGGAGAGGAAGGAACGCGGGTTGAGGAGGACAGGCGAACGCTCAGGCAGCGGCGGCTCCTGAGCCTGCTGCGGCGCCCGGGACATCGCACCCTGCAGATTCTGCACCGCCTCCGCGAGGGTGCGAACCTGCTGGGTTAGCTGGTCGAACTGGGCGGCTTCGACCATCTGAATGGGCGGTGGGGCGGTGGAGTGTTGCTGAGAGCGTGTTGGGGATGCAGCGGCCTCCCGGCCAGTGGCGCGAGAGGCCCCGCGACCGGAAGCATTGGAAGCTCCACGACCACCTCGCCGTGCCATTACGATCGCTCTGAGATCCGGGCCCTTCCTCTAGCGCCAACTGTTGCTGGTGGTCCAAACCGAGAACGATTGGCACAGCGGTGTGAACGGGGTTCCCTTTGAGTTGCTTTGGTTGCGCTCCGCCCTCCGCCGTGAAACCTGCAAGCAAGCCTCGCACCACCACCGGGGTAGTGGGGGCCCTCCGACGATCAAGTCAGAGGAGATCGAAGGAGAAGGAGAAGGAGAAGGTAGCAGGTGAGATGATACTCTGGAAGATATATCTTACCCTCCCCCTTCCCCCCCAGCCTCATATATATCAGGCTGGGGGGTTTTTCCGGGGATTCATCATCGTGTGGCACGATGGGGCTGCCACTGACATGGCCGTTACAGGGCGTCGTGGGGCAGCGCTGGGTACAGCCATGGCAGGGCATAGTGGAGCTCCGCTTTGTACGGCTGTTACAGGGGATCGTGGGGCAGCGCCGGATACGGCCGTTGCAGGGAGTAGTGGAGCAGGGGGCCGCGGCGTGCCTCAGAGGAACAGTCTGTTGTTGTCGAGAGATTGTCGACTCGGGGTCGGATTGCTGGATCAAGGGGCAGCCGACTCGGGGTCGGATTGCTGGATCAAGGGGCAGCCGTAGTCTTCCTGGGCGCGCGTGCCGGTCACGTGGGGCATGGTGGCTAAGTTCCCCCGTAACAAGTCCCTTCTTTTAGTTTTAGTGTGAAATAAGTTGTGAATAATTTAGTCAGCATGCTTAAGAAGCACAAGGGAAATTTGAGCATTAGAAAAGGAATAGCCCTTCATATGGGTTGGCTTGTTCCCCTATTTCCATTTTATATCATGTGCATACTTTCCTCTCGATGAAGCTATGTTCTTTTCCGTGTGTAGTTGTGTGTTTGAGTGTAGTTGTGTGTGAAACGTGGATGCAGGTGTGAAGCCCTGGGAGTTAGTCCCCAGCCACCAATGTGAGATCGGAGACCATAGCTTTCTTCATGTAGCTTTTCATTGCATTCTTTTTATTGTTTTCAGTTGTCCTTGTTTCCAATCCAATCACGGTGAACTAAGCTTTCCCAACAATCACCCATCTGTGTTTAACATGGCAGCAGCCTCATCCATCGAAAACAGGCTTTATTGGAGTACCTGCCTGGCTGGAACCAGTCTCTACAGGGTCTGGCCAGGTCTGCTGTTCCAAAGGACCTCCTTGTTCCTTTCTTGAAGCCTTAAAAGTTCCTTTATTCCCCCGCTGAACCTCCAGAAGTGCAACCAAATGGTGATGCAAATTTATCACCTTGTGATCCTTTTGATTGCATTAAGCTACGCAATTTTCTGATCTGCTTTGTTCTGATAACTTTGAAATTAATCTTTGAGATTCTTATTCATATTAACCCTAAATTAGTTCCTGAAAGTCCTTGTTGTAAGCAACACCCTCAACACAAGGGAAGCATTCAGCTGCAGGGCAGCCATACATGCTCCAACAGCAAGGAACAGGAATAAGCTTGGACCATTGCAGATAGTTGTTATCAGCTCACGCTGAAAGAATGGACAACAATCATCATAAATTACTGTAATTAATGAAAATTTACATTATATTTGTTCATGGACTGTGTTTAGTTGTCTACTAACCATCATCTGATGTTTATTTTCAGCAACCTGTATACATGGCATGACTTTCATAAATCCTCTTTGCATCTAAATTAACTTCTAGTTTATGTACTGGGAATAGAAGTCCCTGAATTTAACTTCCAGATCACTAAATTAACTATCATATTGGAATCAGTTTCACATCATTATAAAAGCTTGGATTTCATTGAAAGTGTGTGACATTGCATATCAGGTTCCGAAGGGTTGTCCTGCATTAACAACCCTTCTTTTTTTTCAAAATTTTGGCTAAAGTAAAATCCCTTTCCATTCTTCACCTTGTTATCCGTAGCAAACAAATGTTTCTATGTCATGGATTTCTCGAAACCCAGAATGGCAGCATGCTTTAACAAGTAAGCACATATCAGCCCCTCATTTCTTGGAAAGGCTTAAAGAAAGAGAAATTTGTCACAGATAGCAAGATTTTAAAGAATGTGTAACATCCTGGGGCAAATAAACCAATCACACAACCCAAATGCCGCTTTTTTTTTCCCAAAAGAGAACAGTTAAAATTTAACGGTGAAAAACTTCGGAGAAAGGCTAATAAGATGTTATTCAGACTCTAAACAAACATAAAGAGTTTTAGACCAAACAAATAGACAAAGGAATATCATGCAAACATTACATGTCTTACCATGGCTTGAAAAAACAGACCAACAGAAGCATGACTCAACAAAATTTACCCATACAAGTATATCAGCATATCAGAATCATCTGTTATCATGCATGCGTGCATGCCTTCCTGCAAGCATGAGCATGAGCACATGCATGTCCGATTACAACCACACACAGTTATTAGCTCATACCTTACTACAGCATGTGCTTAATATCAGTTTAATTATCAAGTAGAAACCTCAAAAAAAAAAAAAACTATCATAAGGAACATGCTTCTCGTCCTACAGAAGCCTAGTATCTGCAATTATTGTATGAAATTGATACCAGATATATTAAATACTATGCAAATAACATCCCTACCAGGATATTGAATTAAAGCCTGCATTCCACCATTCTTCTCAAAAATTGCAATTTTCTGCACGGTACCAAATGTCGAGAACACCTGAAAAAGAAGTGTCAAATTTATTATTTGTCTGTACTTCGATATAGAACTGAAAATTCATATTTAAAAAATATATTAAACATCTTACCTTATGAAGAACATCAACTGTCACTGCATATTGCATATTCTCAATAGAAGCTAAAAGTACATTACTCTCAGGCTCCTTTTTCCGTCCATCTGGACCCAATGTAGGCTGCAAATAACTACTCATGAGTAGACCACAAAAATTAAACAAAGGAAAATGTGGCGAAATCATTCTAATATATAGAAGTCACCTGTAAAGTTCCCTCAATCGCTGAGGGGTTTACAGGAAGATAAGGGTTTGTGTAATCCCTGCACAATCAGCCAAAAACTTAGGACAATCTAACCAGCTAACAATTTAAATGGCAGTGCTAGTTTGAAACAAAACTAAACACATGCAAATGCAGAAAATAGAACAGTTAAGAAAGTAAAATGTTAATGTAAAAAAGAAGGCAGAGGATGTGTAACAGTATAGTGCATTATAAGCCAATATAATCACCATATGCAACATAAAATAGTGATATAACTTTTATACAGGTGGTTCATTTAAAATCCCTTCTTTTTCATTGTTCCCTTCGAGGCCAAGGCATCAGTAAATGTAAGATTATTGAGATGCTATTGCAACATCCATCTCCGAAATCTTCCATTCTTCCTGATCCTTCGACACAAAACCCAATTCCTTCCGCACAACAGGTCTCCTCTGGTATTTACAAGCACATAGCATCACAACCAGCGTCATCATTTGAAACTCCAGGAGCATCATTTATATAAAAGAAAAAAAAAATAGATCTGGCCATAAAAGGATTATTATTGCTCAAAAACATGGTCTGCACCACTTCATTAGCAGCAAGTTACAAGATCCATATACATTCAACTTGCCAAAGGTGAAATTTCCATCACTAACATGACTTCCATGCTTTTAAGAAGTGAGATCTATTTTATGCTTCATACCCGTTGTTCCTTCAGTTTTCCTTGACTTTACCACCACCATTCAGAAACATGTTTAAGATATAAAGGGGACAGGAAGGCTTTAGCATTTAGAAATCCCCCGGAAAACTTATATAAACAAAAACATTTTATGTATCCAAACAGGTTAAGCAACTCATCTATGCCTGTCCAAGCAGTTTCTTAGCTCTTGCAGTCCACAAGTTATCACACTCATAGATAATTATGCACAGTCAACAAAAGGACCCTGACAAGGAAAATGCAGCCATTAACCAACATTACCAAATTATTGTTATATTCTTTATATTTCACATGCAACCCCATGCCAAAGTCGTATTTTTTCCCGCACATCATGGCCCCACCAGTAATATATGCTAGGCTTGTAATTGGTGAGATCAAACTTGAAAGACTTGTTACATGAAAGCTGATTTGCATAGGTGACTTCATCATGTAAGAAGATGAGGGTAAGTAGATCACATCTGTCTACTTAAAATGTATTATACAAGTTCTATAGGTCATGCCTCCCAATATCAGAAAGTCCAAAAGCTGTGGGCATAGAAAAAGAAATTAAAAGCCATAACATGCACCAAGTATATGAAGGGTGCTGCCTAAAGGTCCCTCAGTCTACATGCCTAAATGAGCCATATGTTCACATTCAAAAAGAGATTTCTTTTTTTGTTTGTTGTGTGTGTGTGTGGTTGTTGTGTTTTTCGTGTGTGTGTGTGGGTGTGGGTGTGGGTGGGTGGGGGGGGGGGGGGGGGGGGGGGGGGGGGGGGGGGGGGGGGGGGGGGGGGGGGGGGGGGGGGGGCGCTTCTAGCCTACATATTAAAGATTGTCAATCATTCCTCAAAAATACTCATTGGCCCCAGCCTTCTAACATTAAAACTAATATTCTTTGATGACTCAATGGGCAGGTATTTGCTACAACTCTCGTCAGAAATCTATAAAGATCTAAAAGAGCCAATGTCATAGAGTTCAATCAAGTAGCAGTTGACGTGAATCTCATGTAGCACAATTGACGCAACTGCATAGATATCCTTAAGATCTTTCGCATTGTAACCATGCGCTTAGGTATTACCAAATTAGCAAGGTTAAAGTGTACACTGGTATATGAGTACATTACTGAAACACTTGACTGATAATTAATAATTACAGAGGCTGCACCGTACTGCAAAATCAAGATGGAAGGAGGTGGGGTGTCCATATTCTAGACTTGGCCTGTTTGGACAATAAGGCCAATGTCAAAGTAACAAGGTTGTAGCAGCATTTGTAAGCACCGCACAGTCTGAACATAAATTAAGTTTTGTCCCAAGAAAAACACAGACACATATAACACAAGTAATTAAACAGAAAATGGTGATTTATCAATCAACATGAAACAGAATTTTTCCTTATAATTATTTATAACTACAAAATCATATTACATGTTTAATTATGGAAACACAAGTCGCACCATATGCACAATCTGGATGGAAGCAGGTGGGCTGCTGATATTCGAAAGGCTGTTGACATTCAAAAAGTTACACCCAACTGTGCAATAAGGCAATCTGAAAGTGACCAGGTTGTAGCAATAGTTGTATGCACAGAACTGTCTGAACATAATTTAATATATTTCTCAAAGCAGATCTAAAATGTTTCATTTATAGTTTCCAGCTAAATATGCTCTGTAATAATGCCTAGAACATGTTATGCAACAGTTCCTTGCAGGGACACATCACCTTCATGCTTGTGAGACAAGGAGAATTACAAAAAGAAAAATGACAAGCATTGATAGATTGGTTGCACTGATTTACCTGCTACGATGTGATTGGAACTTGATATTCAAATCTGTGTGTGCAGAAAATGAGATACGCAAGTGGCAAGAGGTAACATGCTCCGGAAGTAAGTATCTGGAAATATCAAGTTCAATCAGTATGTTTTTCGAGAAAGAAAATCGAATTTTGCAAAGATTTACATTTTAAATGGAAAATAAAGTGGAACCTTGGAATACTTCTTCCATCCAAGGCATTTCTTGCATTTGAAGCAGTTTCTGCATCACTGTACTGAATTAATGCCTGCGAAAAGTTCAAATATCAATGTAAGTGACCGCCTTTAGATCATATAAAAATAGTCTCCCCAGACAGCAATGTTTTTACCTGAAAACCAGCAGCCTTTTCAAAGGTAGCAATTTTGTGCACAAATCCAAAGGCAGAGAACACCTGAGATAAAGGTGGAATATGATTATTGCACAAAATATTTTTACAAAAATAACAACCCCCCCCCTTCTCTCTCTTCTTCCTCCTCTCCCCAAAACAGAAAACTATTAATTGATCACATTTGAATAGCAGAGGGGAACCTGTAGGCAGAGCATCGCATTCATCAAAACTTCATAAGCATCATAGATACTGTGATCTATATTTAAAAGGATGGACATGATGCATGAGATATTTATTTTTGACACCTCCTCAAAATAAAAATTAAATGAGGAAAAAGATGGATCCCCACAATGAATATGCCTTTAAAGAGGGATATAGCCAAATCATGTTGGCCACCAGAAATTTAACCTGTACATTAAGTACTTCAGTTGCAAAGAAAAGAATCACAAAAAAACGTTTGACAAGTTACTGTCAAGCACAAAAAACTTGCAAGCCCACTGCACCATGTATTAAAAAAAAATTAAAATTATAACATTTATGAGCACTGTTAGATTCCTAGGTATTGAAAATTTGACTACAAAAACAGTCCATTCAGATCAACTTTGCCATAAAACTCCAATGAGGCATTATGATCAAGTACAGTTAGAGAGTACCATTCTGTCAAGTTTAGGTTCAAAAAGCTCTAAATGGATTGATCAAAAGAAAGAGATAGCAAGAAACGTTGTGTCACTCCCAATGCAGTAGGTTGACAACGAGGACATCTTCTTGTTAACATGGACCTGCTGATCCATGTAGAGAACATTACTAGAAGCCATAAAGATAAAGCAAGACCATCTCAGTTTCAAAAAATATATTTGACAAATTTCCACAAATTTTACTCGTTAATACAGTCCAATCAACCATAAGTGCACTTCTTAAAGATGATGACCATAATAGCCAAATGGGTCCCTTTATAGAGAAGAATCTTGGCAGATAGGACTTACCAAATGAATGACATCTATGCTAACATCGCCAGCTTCAACACCTTCAATAGTGACAAGCAAGACATTCCCAGCAACATCTCCAGAGCTCTTATTATTTGTAATTTCCTGCCTATTTGAATACTGGATATAAACAGTTTTACCACGAACTTGTGCAGGCTCAGATGAAGAAGCATAATATGAAACCATCGAAATTGCTTGATTAAGATCTGCCTGAGAGAGGGGAAAAGTTACTAAATGTAAATAAAGGTGAAGATCATGAGATTTTGAGTGAGAAATACAAAATAAAAGTTGAATTATAGAAAATAGTGAATTATGCATTATCTGAATGCAAAAGGCTTCATAAATAACAATATAAAGAGCTAAACTTCAAAACAACCTCAACAATATAGGGGTACAAGCTAGGAATAGGAGGAAAACCATGAACAAGAACAAAAAGGAAAAGCAATAATTTATGATGTTACAGCAACCAATATAGAAAGGAATTAAAATGAAATTACAATCTGACAGCGACTTGGCCATTCAATCTTGTGAACTAATCGAGACCGAAATTGGATAAAGACAGAAAATATATTTCCTCGCTTTGTCAGCTTTGTGCCTAGTGCAAAGTGAAATAAAAAGTTTAAGAAATGTTTGCATAAATATAAACTATACAGGTCTAAACATACATTAAAAAAGAAAACCAAAATTATAACTACGAATATCCAGGGAAGTATCCTGAGGTGGGTTCCCAGTATGATTGTATATTTGATAGATGACA
Source organism: Phoenix dactylifera (assembly GCF_009389715.1). Taxonomy (NCBI): domain Eukaryota; kingdom Viridiplantae; phylum Streptophyta; class Magnoliopsida; order Arecales; family Arecaceae; genus Phoenix; species Phoenix dactylifera. Next base: position 11,119 of record NW_024068509.1, on the reverse strand, counting down.
TGAACACCCCCCTTTTTACCTTTCGTCCTGCATTTAAGGCCTCCTAGCATCTGGGCTCACCTAAACATTTTATAATATTTTTCAAATTATAGCAGCACAAGTAAATTTAATAATTTGTCTGTAACAACTTATTTCCTCAAAAGTAATTTAGAAATAAAGAATTATGCGTGCAGTGTTTCTGTTTAGTGCACAGAGTTAGATTTTTCCATTTAAGAACTACGATTCAAATAAAGCCAGTCATATCAAACTAGATCCTAGTACGCAATAACTGACAAAAAATATAAGTTTTTACTCTTTTCATTTCAAATTTCTTGCATATGATCATGCTTATAAGCATAGCACGCTCGTGAAAGGTTTCTCACATAAGCATATTTCTCCCTCAAACATTTCCTTTAAGCTAATGCTAGGGAAAAAATTGAAAATCTTCTGGAAGATTACTTTTTTGAACCTTATAAAAGATCATATTTTGACCAAATATTTATTTGAGACTGACAATGCTGCCTGACAAGGTCCAGCAAAGATCCATTAATTTTACTATATGCCCTAGCATGTGGCTAGCACAACATGGTACCATATAATAACATTAACTTACCAAGCCAGCAAGTGATTAGAACAAGCACAGGCAAAGAACATGGTTCTCTAATCCTTGCCCATGGTGGAGACTGGAGATTGATCACTACCTCTTTAGTAATGGTTCAAATTTTTAATTTGTGGAGGTCACTTAAGAACACAAACTTTAATAAATATTTAGCTCTGAATATCCAACCCTCATCAAATGTCAATTTTTGACTAGCTCCCAAAATACAAAATGCAAAATTATCTATAGAAAGATTCACCATACTAGTGTATACCGCCCCATATCAGGTGTACTATGCCATACCGGCACTGAACCAAGACTCGGTACATGCGCTCGAGGGGGGGGGGGTCCTTGTGTCTCAGTATGTCGAACCAACCCCTGCACCGACACTACATCAGCATTGTATCAGTAACAAGATTGTGAACCTTGATCTACAGAGGAACAAATAAAAACTATATTAAAAATCATTGCTAAACCATAGATTATGGGCTTTTGGGAACCTCAAAATCTTGAGGTCTAGTCCTAATTATAAACAATCGAGCAGTTATGGCTCAAATTTTACAAAAGAAAGACTCTAAAACCAGCTTAATGCAGAAAACCTGCATCAATGGTAAAAATAAATCATTATTTTTGGTAATTTGGGCAGCTCTTCTATAAAAAAGGCCATACTAGTTTACATGATCTGGAGCAACTGGAAAGCTCACCACTACACCTATTAGTGCTGATTTTAGATTCAAATTCTTTGTCGGTTGACTACAGCGAGGGCCTCTTCTGATGCTCTCCTGAAAGAATACTCCATATTCAATGTATTTGCACTGCTAATCTAGTCAGCCTCAAGCACGCCCACTGTGCAAGTCTCATCAGCAATCATAGTACCCTTGTTAAAACTAAAAGACTGAAATCAATGGAATTAAACAGCATATTTAAGAAAATGAAAAAAATAAATGACTCAATCATGAATAAAAATGTAAACCTAGTAACACGCACAAGATCTATTTATTATTATCAGACAAGACAAGAAGCAGATTAGCAGAATGTCATGCATCTCAGTCATATCTATCTTTGTTAACCTTATGCCTATCATAAACAAGGCAATTATCGAGCTTCTGCATTTATCACATATCAATAGATCACACCTTCATGCCCCAAGATGCTAAGAAAGACAACAAAAATTAATGACCACAGTGCATGTTCATATTATAAACTTGAAAAACCTTGAGGTTCTCTTCCAAACTTACCTAATCCAGCTTACATCAGTTTTCAAATCTAAGAATATTTTTAAATCCAGATTTTTTGGCAAAAGAGTAGAACTCGTGCACCCCATGACCAATGAAAACATTCAACTCTGAGCTTTATAATTCATTTGGAGTAAAACAAAAAAAATTCCATAATTTCAATGAGGTATGCATAAAACTAAATGAAAAAGAAAAGATTTTACAAAAACTATGAAAATCAAACTAAGATTTAACACAAAGCCCTAAACTAGAACTTCTTTAATCTAGTTAGATTCTTATACTCTGAACTTATATTGAAGAAAAAGAATTGCAAGTACAAGATTATTATTGTCATGGGGCAGATCACATGTTTCTCATTCTCTTTCTCCCCATATAAATACCCTCCCACTCCACTTTTGCCCTGAATTTATTTCTTAACCTATCCAAAGACATTCTATGATACCCCCTTAACTAATTTATCTAGCTTGCTTCCTTAATAGCAATTGGAATCTTGATTTCATTGTCATCTCTCCGGCCCCAACTGACCACCTCGCATCCTCCCACCTGTAACCACAACCCCACATTTAGTCAGATTATCGCTCCTTCAGTCTTTTCCTTATAATCCCAGTCTATAACAAATGCCTGCTAAATTGCATCCTAGTGGCATGACAGTCAACAGATGACTGCTTCAATGCATCCTAGTGGCATGACAGTTAATGGATGACTGCTTCATTGCATGCACACGCGCACCCACGCATGCACACGCGCCCACGCGCGAGCGTGCGCGTGCATGTGTGGGCGCGCATGGGTGTGTGTGGGTGTGTTTGCGTGTGCATGGGTGTGTGTGGGTGTGTTTGCGTGTGGGCATGCGCGTGTGTGGGTGTGTTTGCGTGTGGGCATGTGCGCGTGTGCGGGTGTGTTTGCGTGAGTATATGTATATATGTATGTATATACATATATATATATATATACATATATATATATACACATATATATATAGCTGGACTTAGCTACACTGGAGTAGATCTTCACTCAGATCTGATCAGGTCTACATTGCACATTGAGGATCCCACATAGATGATCCAAGCCATTGGATGTAATCTGCTACTTCTAAACTACTTACACACCAAAAATTATGTAACTTAAAGCTCAACTTATGCATCAAGTGATCAAAAAACATAATTTAATTTTATTTAGACTGACCAAATTTTTGACTATTTATAGAGGGCTCTAAATCACACAATCTTTGGTATGTAAGTAATTTAGAGATATTAGATTGCATCCAATGGCTCGGATCATCAATGTGAGACCTCCATTGCCTAATGCAGCTCTGACCAGATCGGAGTGGAGATCCACTCAAGTGAAGCCAAGTCTCTATCTCTGTATATACACACGCACGCATATATATATGCATGTATGTATGTATTACTTTCAGATTTCATATTCATTATCTAGTCCACTTTTTATAACTTTGTCATGCGTTGCACATGTAGTTGTCCTATCCAAAACAAATCTATATAAATATTGCTAAAGCAACCCACTATTTTTGGCTGCAAAATTAGCAGCTCTCTCCTTTTTCTCTGCAAAAGTAAAAAGGAGAATTTTTCTAGTTTCAACACCCAAACTCTACACCTCTTCCCATGTTAGGCTACGCCTCATCTTTTTGATTGGGTATTTTAAGATTTAGATCGATAGTGATTTTTTCTAAAAACAAGTATAGATTAACTCTCTCGATAGCCAAAACTTGGGAGAAAGGCCAGACACACTTTTTTGCTGTCTCATGATTAACCAAGGAGGCAAAGTAGCGACCCTCTATTTGAACCACATTAGCATATAAAACTTTCTTTAGTTCTGATCTCTATCCAACTCTCAGTACCTTGCTCAAACCTTTTTGCTTGATGCTCCTCTCTTTTCTTCTAAATGTAACCTCAGAAATATTGAAAAATTAAGATCGATTAATGCAAAAGAGTAGGACTCAAACAAGCTGAGCTGAGTCAAGTAGTAGGTTGCTCATGTTTGGCTTGCTATATAAAAGGGTAATCAGCCTCAAGCCAAGCTTGATGACCCTTGCTCAAGCTCGGTTCATTTAACATTTGAACCAAAGATTAAACAAGCTTTTTATTATTATTATTGAGGCAGAGCCCCTGTTCACTTTGCTAGCCTAATGTGTTCAAGTTCAACTTGGCTATGAACCTATCTTTAAAAAATGTTTGAGCTCCATTCATTTTCTAGCTGAACTGAGCTCCAATGAGCCTATTATCAGGCCTAGCCCCAGCAACTTGATTTGTCTGCAGCCCTACAAAAAAGTAAACCTTCTTGGCAGCTTAGCAAGCAAAAAAATGTAAGTACAATGATTCTCTCTCTCTCTCTCTCTCTCTAAAAGCCAATAAGTACAAGACGACCACCTAATCTTCCACTAGACTATCATAAAGCAGCACATTTATATTTATCAATCATCACACCATTGCCTACAGCAATACCAATAAAACATGGAATTTATATCTAAAGCTAATTGACTTCATTCCTGAAATATCCACCCTCACGAAAAACACCGATTCTTGATTTTCATGTTTCGCTGATCCCATCCAATGGGCTTACCGATGTTATGTCATCAAAGGCTACAGACAAAAACTATGGCCATCATGCTAATCCCTGATACCCCGATACAATCAGAGACATCAGATAAAATGTACAACCTAAAGAAGAATTCACGATACAAATCCAATTGGATCTTTGCATGGATAGCTCATAAAAAAGAAGCATATCTTTTCTTTTTTTGAGGAAATACTTACAAACTCGACAAAAGCCTGGTTTCGGTTGGCACCGACGTTGCTTTTGGTGTTGATGATCTTGCCGAAGGGGTTGCAGAGCTCGACGAGCTCCTCCTCCGTGCACTCCCACGGCAGGTTGCGGAGGTGGAGCACCTTGGACGGCGTCTGCGTGTACCGGAACTGCGGCTGCCCCGAGGACGAAGACATCTCCCCCTAGCTCCCGATACCTGGATCACCTTCCGCGGCTATGACGGACGAAGGAGAGAAAACAAGATAACGGCGTAAGATTTAGGGTTAGGGCTTGGAAAAAAAAACTTTCCGAAACCCCACCTCCTCCTTCGGCTGCGATGAAAAAAGCGAGCCAAGGGCGGGAGGAGAAGAACTCTTGTTCTCTGTCGATGAAATTCTAGGGTTATGATTTCCGAGGGAAAAGAAATCTGGGGGCTTTGGAGCTTGGGGAGATGGGATTCGGATTAATTTTTTTCCTCGGAGGTTTCTTTGGCTGGGGTTTGAGAAGAGGATTGCCGTGCGACGGGGAGATCCAGCGGCTTCCTTTATGAAGGAGCAAGAACGAGAGGAACGGTGGTTCGTACCACATCAAGACGTGATCTTGACCGTTGATGTTGGCTAAGATGGCTAACCCGATAACCGAGATCGAAGGTTAGCAAGAATTCGCCCGACCTGAAACCAGCCCGAACCAAACCTTTCCGTATTAATTTTGTTCGGGGTTTTTCCAAGCATGGGTCGAATGTTTTTGGCCACAAGCAAACCTTAAAACAAAAATAAATAAAATAAATAAAACAAATACATATGGTTCAGAATTTTGAGCTGACTCAAGTAGGTCGAACTAAGAATTTTTTGAGTAATGATATAAAGTTGTTCCAATGTTCGTACCTTTTTTGCTTTATTATTAAAGTTTTAAGTCTAAATCTTGGAGGGTGGATCTCGAGTATTGGGTCCTAAGTAATTATAATATAGAGGATCTTCCTCCCTTTCTCTCCCAAAAAATCAAAAAACTAAATACCAGCTGTTTGAATTAGGTTGAAATACAACTAAAAATTGTAATCTAGTTAAGCATGTTAAATGAGATCGGGTATAATTTGAGTCTCAAAAATAGATTAAGCTATGAGTCTAAAAGTTTCGACTGGATTACCGATATCGATTTGTATATGGGTATGGATCAAGAGATCGCCAAGTACTTGATTGGGTCAAGCATTGATTAAGGTTTATATATTATATCTTGATCTAATGCAAACTTGACTCAACCTAACTAATTGCCAATCTTAAGTACAAATAGCCGTATAATCAGAAGATAGCAAGCATTTTTACTTGATTTAATTCTTCAAATCTGCTGGCTTATTAATCCCTTAAAAAAGGAAAATTGAGTATTGGTCTAATACTAAGTCTGACGATGGATGTACGTATTATACTGACACCGCCATAAAGTGCCCATTGTGTCCATGCAATGTTCCCTCTGTCACTTGACAACAGAGAATTTAAGCCGTCTGAATCCAATGACATAAACATGCAGGTGAACAAGATATGCTGTCTATACAGGTGCCATGCTATTATTATATCAATACAGTATGAAGTTTGTTCGGTGCATCAAATAACGATATAACCTCATACCGTGTAACAATATCGAATTAGTATAATATATCTCATACCATCCAATTTGGTATAGTATGATATACCATGCAAGAAAACTCAGGCAACATAAAGTACATTCTTTCTCTGGCACTCTCCACGGCAAGGATAATTGAGTTGGGAGTTGAGAGGATAACTGGATGACGGTTAACCTAAATTTTCTACTATAACTTCAAACAATAAACAACTCAGATCAATCATATTTTTTGCAAAAAATATAAAAATGCACCGTAGAAATCCCCTAAAAGATAACCCTTTCTGTTTTTTTTTTTTTTGAATCAAGCATGGTCCAGTGTCCAGCGATCACATCTCTCTCTGCTCAGCAACAAGAGATTCTGAATTCAATTATTGAATGATACATTCAAAACTCTAAACCAGTTGGTGAATGTGCCCATGCACACATGCCCAAAAGGGCACTAATAGTTTGATCCCTTATCACCTAGTACATTATCTTCGGAAAAAAAAAGTACAGGTAGATGACTCTTCTGCGATGAGAACTGGGTCCACTTTCCACCGGAAAAAAAGTGGTCATTTAAGAGGCATTGCTGGATCTTCTTCGACACGAGTAGGAGTAATAAGAATACATTACAAGCGACCAAAAACGAGAGCGATAACTAAGGACATGCTATTTACGAGCTGTTCCATAAACATGGGGACCTAAAACGGCGGCAGATGAGAGGAATGCAGTGTTGAGGTCCACACTAGAGAATCCAGTTTCCGAAATTAGCTTCCCTGTTTCCCTAGTCAGGTGACACCCATCTGAAACGAACTGCTGGAGTGGATCAAGAATGCTCTGCACGAATCGGAGGAGAGAGCCATCTGCAAGAGAAACTCCATTAACAAGAATGAAACACCAAACTTTAAGAGCATAGTTGACCTGCTCATCAGTCTGGCAAGAAGTTCTGAGAAATACCACGCGCAGCCACATGCTCAATGAATAAGTAAAGACCGCCTGGTTTTAACACCCTTTTAACCTCTGCATGAGTTTGTGATAAATCAGTATCTATAGCACTAAATACTAAAGAACTAGAAGTTTAACATTTGAAAGCACCACGACATCCTTTGATTATTGGATAGAAGCATCTGTCCATTTTTCAACACAGAATTACCAAATATGTATGTCTATTGTAGAATGAGCATGCTAGCATTTGAATTTGGCATCGAGAGAAGCCAGATTTGGAAAATGCAGGCCAGTTCAAATTAAGCACTGAAAAGAACAACAGCATCGCTTTGGCCAAGTGGTCAAGGCATGTGCCTGCTAAGGACATGGGGTTTCCCGGCGAGAGTTTGAATCTCTCACACGACGGGATTTTTTTTTTTTTTTACTCAAAAGAAATTAAGCACCAAAATAACAAAACTCAGATGCAAAGTTATATGCTTGAGTTAATACACTTACCAGATTGGCATGTTACCCCATAAACATTATTATAAATTAAATATAATCATTTATTCTTGTTGGAATAGCAACTAGACATTGTTAGCAAATATTCTCATTTGCAAACTAAAATTTCCAAAGCAGGTTATACCAAAGAATTTACTAGTAGTAATGCAAGATTCAAAAATGCCAATATTATATAGCTTGTGCAGTCAACTTCATATACAGTGTAAATAGGTAAAAGAAATCCAAAGACATAGGAGCAATTATATTATATAATGAACATTTATAGAATCATATAGGCACATTGCGGAGCTAAATCCAGAAGTTTACTTCCTGAGCAACTGCCAATTAAGATACACATGTTTCATTATTGATGCCTTTTCAGACATAATTGGTGGTATAAGTTTCATCCTCGAGATAAAAAAGGCCTTAGACAAAGAAAGACATTACAATTTTGAAACTATGTTGTCACCGAGATATTTCTATTGTTTTCTGTGGTTTTGTCACTGGTAGAAACATATCAACAAGCCTCATACCACCAATTTAGGCCAATTGTATGCATTCTACTTCTTTAGCAGTTACCATGCAAGGATAGGTCTTCTGATATAGAAAGTCTCTCCAAATCATTCTTTTCTAACTGATGATATCGAAGTCATCTTAGGTGTCCCCATTCTAGAATTCTCACAACAATAGCAGGTTAACCAACCATCTTTGTGTGTGTCTCTGTGTGTGTGTGTGTACACATCTTTATGATGCAAAACCAGAGGTGCACAATAAAAGAGCTGTTAAACATGGACCTTAGAAAGGAACAACGAATTTATAAATACCTCTAAGTGCCATGTCAATGTCTTTGGTAGAACACAAAACCAGAGTACCAATCACTGCATCCATGGTATCATCTCCTACAGGTAAAACTTCCCCAACCTACATGAAAGTATGGACTTGAATTCCCGAAGCAATCAGTTCTCACAAATAAAGAGCAATGCATTGCACTAAAGTTGGATTGACAATAAATGTTTCTACGAAACAACATAAAAGTCAATCAAAAAATTGAAAAGCTATAAATTCCAAACCTTTAGCCCAGAAACCAACTTCATCAAGGGGGTACAAGTAATTAAATAAATGCTAGATAATGGCTGCTTTTTCTTCCTTTTGAAACCAAACTTTCAGGCAAAATCTTTAGATATGTTGCTTTAACTTTAAAGATCCAAAAAAAAGCCAAGACTAACTTATTAAATCTACATCATGATTAAATATGTTTTTCTATATATCTTTGGCATTATAAACCATCAATAAACACCAATTATACTAGATAGGACATGCGTAAGTTTTTACTTGCAGGTAGCTATCAATTTTAATACTTTTTTCAAGTCACCACCAAAGATTTTCAGAACATATGGACCATTTTATGATAGATTGCTAATATACTGCAGCTACTTTAAAGTAAATGATAGGTCGCATCCCACTTCTAGTTTCTACTAAAAAAATCACAATTATTATGTTAAATTTCCACCTTTCATGGGAAAAACAAGCACATAGTAATAAGCAGGATCTCTTCATGCATAAATTCTTTTGTAAATCCTTAGCATTAAAAAATTTGCTATACTTAAAATTCTATTGGTTAAAAAAAAGGAATTTGTAGAAGAAAGTAGAGAATAAAAACTTCCTTTGCCATGCACAGTTTAAGTAACCTACCTCTGAATGTCATAATGCTAACAAAATAAATGAACACCTCGAGGCTACAAGTCTCCTTTTATTACTTCACAAGCCTCAAGACACCCAGATACTTTTAGGCCAACCCACCATTGTACATGTCCTAAAACTGACAATGAATCAACTCTCTCAAATATCTTCAGATGCAATTTTTTGTATGGCCCGATTGACATAATATATTCCAGATTACATGTATTTTGATCTAATTTGCAAGTGACGTGTAAAATTATAGGCAATATCACAACAGATCATTCACAGCCATAAGCACCTAAGAAGTGCAAGAAGAATATCTGAACATGTGTGGGACTACTCAAAATAAAAGAAATGTTGGATATATAACCAATACAAAGGCCACTTTAATGGCATAACATTAAAAAAAAATCTCAGGCAAACATGGAAAAGAAAGGAAAATGATAGCAACTCTTGAATAGATAATGTAAGGTATTAGGCTAGCTCAGCCAGATTGTATGGGATTCTAGCCATTAATGCAATCCTAAAATCAGGGAAATAAATAATGAAGTTGAAAAAGATATTGGATGGAAAGCATCATACCCCTCGCATAAAACTAAAATTTGATAATGGTAGCCCGGCTGCTACAGCTGCTGCCTGAGCATATTTCTCCATCTTTTTATTAGGGTCCACTCCAATGACATTAATATCTGCTGCACTTGCATAGTATTTAAAATTAGGACCAGTGCCAACGCCAAGCTCCAGTATTTTCTTACTCTCTCCTGTCAATTGAGAAAAGAGTGTTGCTTTGTAGGCCGCAACCTTCACCAAAATTGAAGAGAAAATAAATAAGAATGATTAATAAAAGTCAACAATATCAGTCATCTCTCATACATGTTATAGGAAAGGTTAGAAGAACAGCCTTGTATGAGTCAGTATGTTGGGAAATAATGAATGATAGGAACATAACTGTCGCAAATATGCCCATTCTATGTTGTACAACTAGAAAAGAAGTGCTGGAAATGAGTAAATTAGAGGACTAAAAGAGCTGCATTTACACCCACATGATAAATTCCTGGGGCGGGGGTGGGGTGTGGGGGATGGGAGAGGATCAACCAGGATAGTTTGTTCATGCAGAATCAAATGATGCTAAGATGGTGCCCCATTGATAAAAGGGGTTGGATAAACAGAATGAATGTCATGAAGGCAAGGAAAGCCCTGGAAAAACCTAAAAGTAATTGCACAAAAATAGGTTATGGAGAAGTATGTGTCGATAGAGGATGATGACGTATTATACAGGAGGATCCATGAAGCAAAACCAAATGGATCGGATCAAGAAGATTGACTATTGGTTATAGTACCAATATGCAAGACAAACATAAGTATAGCACAAAACACTTGAGGCAGGCAAAAGACAATGATGCCATAGTTGAGCTCATTTATGATGCAAATACACAACTCAAAAGGGTCTGCTAGAGTTTCAGATGATATATAGTTCTAGTTGTATATATAGTGCAAGTACGTTCAACGTGTGCTCATATCATTTAGTATCTGTTAGCTGTGAACATTAGGGCTACAACCTATTGTATGTATACCGGCTAACCCAAACCAAACTTATTTACCGGCATTATAATGTGCGCTAACAAGCACATTCTTCTTCTCAGTCAAGTTGAAGTCTTCATGTTTCCTTGCCATGTATGAGATGTCATATGGCTATTGCAACTAGACATTCCAAAACACCCATGTAAATTTGCACAAAACGTTTGACTTGTATTCTCCTAGGCACAACAAATAAGAAAGTGACGGTTATATGCTAAAACTTGATAAAAGTCCTGCTTTAGGTATGAGCATGAAATTGTTTAGCTCGCTA